>NC_043976.1:40603908-40666893 GCF_902148855.1 Sphaeramia orbicularis | reverse complement strand
AAAGACAGATGCTAAAGGGGGAGGAGTCAGAATGCAAACAGACACTTAAGGGGGAGGAGTCAGTGTCAGAAGGCTCAGACACCAAAGGGGGAGGAGTCAGAGTCAGAACAAAGATGCAGAAGTGGGAGGAGTCAGACTCATAAGGCAGATGCCAAAGGGGGAGGAGTCAGAGTCTTTATTTATTTATTTATGTATTTATTTATCTATTATTTATTTTCTGTTTTTTCTTCTGTTTTTATCCACTTTTCACTGACTTCATCTGAATCAGAATCTGAATACTTTATTAACCTCAGGGAAAATTACTGTGCGTTACAGTTACTCCGTGCAAATACTTTAAAAGTAGCAGAAAAGAAGAATATATATGTTCAATAGAGAATGAATGAACTACAAATCAAAGTATATTTTAATATCTCTGTTTTTCTGTTCCCACCACACTCTATTTTAAAATGTAAAATTCTGTTGTTGCTTTAACACGAACACAGTGGCACCATCTAGTGAATTCCAACAGTCATTACACTAGTTCAATATCACTGACACATAACATGGGAAAAAATATCATTATTACTTAAAAATGTTAATTATGAAGTTGAAAAAAGAAATGAAATTCATTAAACTGAGATGGTAGATCTACATCATATAGATTAAACGCCTCTTTTTAAAATTAAATTTCATGTTCTCTTTTATCTTATACCTATATTATTTCATTATTTTTTATATATGAAAATAGGCTTTTTTTCCCCCCAAGAAATTTTTATGTTTGTTAGTTTGTTTATTTTTCTTATTGATTCCAATTTAGTTCCAGCTGTTACTCACTTTCTTACCTTCTTTCAATTTTCTTTGCTTATTTTGTTATTTTAGTATTTTTTGTTTATTTGTGTTGCTTTAAACTGTACATTTATATTCATTTTGTTGTTTATTCTGTCATTTTTTGTTAATTTTGTTAAAATGATGCTATAAATTGATAATTTATTTCCATTTCATAGGTTATTTTGTTCATTTTTATTATTCATCCTGTTGCTTTAGTTTTATTTTGGCTGAATATTCACTTGAGGCTTCATTCTTTTTTTAATGTTTTCTTTTATTTTCATCAGGAGGAGAAAGCAACAGATTATGTGAAACTGATGTGAGGAGATAAATGTCAGACCAGGACCAGGACCAGGTTCAGGTTCTCCTCCTGACTCTGGTTCACTATGATTAATGTCTCCACCATGCGGCAGAGCATCATGGAAACAGCCTGCAGAGATCCTCAACAGGGAACAGATGACTCACTCTGACTCCAGCCTCTGGACCTTTACAGCAGAAATAAAACCAACCAACCACAGTCTGGAATCAAGACCAGGTTCTAAGATACATTTATATGAAATTGTATTTATATAAAACTGAACTGTTTTAATCATATTAAGGGTTAAAGTCACGCACAATCAAACTATAGCATGTGTCAGATGAAGGCAGTGGAATAAAACGATCAGTATTTTCCACTGAATGAAATGAAAAATGGAAATAATTCAGTCGTGTTAGTAGTATTGTCATATTTGTTCATTTTGTTACTCTAAACAGTCCATTTGTAATATATTTGTTGCTCACCTTCTTCAATTTGTTGCTAATTTTCTTCATTTTAGTTCATTTTTTTTCTATTCATTGTGTTGCTTATTTTCTTCATTTTGTTGCTTGTTTTGGTCACTTTAGTTTAGTTTTGTTGCTTATTTACTTCATTTTGTTGTTTATTCTGTTCATTTTAGTTCAAGTATGTTCATTGTGTTGCTTATTTTCTTCATTTTGTTGCTTGTTTTATTCCTTTTAATTCATTTAGTTCATTTTGTTGCTTATTTTCTTCATTTCGTCACTTATTTTGTTCGTTTTTGTTCCTTGACTTACCTTAAAAATATAAATTTTTGTGAACTATGTTCTTTTTTCTTATGTTTGTTGCTTATTTTCTTCATTTTAGTCCTTATTTTGTTCATTTCTTGCCTATTTTAATTCATTTTGTTTGTTTCTTTGTTTTCTTTACTCTGTGGTTCTTTTTTCTATTACAGCCTGTTTATTATATTTTCATCATTATATATGTTTGTATGCTCTATGCAAATAATGTTAAATCACAAATCACTAAAACTTCATCTTTTAAACGATGATTTACTATTTACTATTTTTTTTAAATTTATTTGTGGTTCTCTTTTTTTTATTACAGCCTATTAATTACATTTTCATCATTATATTTGTTGTATGTTCTTTACAAATAATGTAAAATCACAAATCACTAAACTTCATCTTTTAAACAATGATTTATCATTTATTTATTATTGTTGTTATTATTATTATTATTTTTTTTTTTACTTTGTGGTTCTCCTTTTTTTTTTTATTACAGCCTATTTATGATATTTTCATCATTATATTTGTTGTATGTTCTTTAGAAATAATTTAAAATCACAATCACTAAAACTTCATCTTTTAAACAATGATTTTCCATGTATTATCCTAATAATGGATCATGACTGATGTGAATATTTTATTATGAAATGCTCTGTTTACAAATTCCATAAATAGATACTTAAAATACGTCACTTCCTCGCTTTAAATATGTTACTAATGAAAGGATAAAACCCAAACAGATGACAGAGACCCTGGAGGTCTGAGCTGATGTTCAGATAAAACGGTCCGGGTGTTTTTGTCAGAGTGGGCCCTCTGTGTCCACACAGGATCCGGTCCGGGCCCCTTTAAACCCGGATCCAGACGCAGATCCAGCCGCTCTTTGTGCGCCACGGGCTGCGCCGCGTTTCCTTTAAGATGATGTCGGACCCGTTTCAGCCTGGTTTCATGCTTCTGCTCTAATGTCGAACCGGGACTGAACCGGGCGGACCGAGGCTGACCGGAGCCCAGACGGACCCGGACCGGACCGGACCCCCACAGCCCGGTCCGGGACCAGCAGGACCCCCGTGTCCTTGCGTTCAGGAGTCAAAGGCACGGTTGGCCGTCTGCGGGTCGCTCCGGACATGTCCCCCGGCTCCGGGAGGGACCGGCGGCGTCGAGGCGCACAGGACACCGGGGGACTGCGGTGGATCTAGTCCGGTTCCGTCCGGACCGAGAACCGGGGCTGTAGGACTGCGCCACACGGATCCGGATTTCCACAGGGGTGAGTGTTGGATGTGTTTTCAGACGTGGAAAGGCGTCACGTCGTGTGCGTCAAAGCCGGTTCTGCAGGTGGGTCCGCCGGGCCCGAGACACGGTCCGGGTCCGCGTCCAGGTCTAGGGTGTCTGAGGGTCTGATTCCATTCCCTCCACGTCCCTTTGCCCCCTCGTGTAAAGGCTCTTATGTAACCCACTGGGACTGTCCTGGCCCTGCCAATGAAAACACGGGCTGTGGACGCGTCCATGTGGACCCACGGACCCGGATCTGACCTCCATGTGGACCCACGGACCCGGATCTGACCACCCCGTGTCCCCCATCCCCATTTCAGACTCGGTCCTCCTCATTCAGGATCAGAAAAGTGACACAACGTTTACATCAGGGGGGTCCAACATGGGGCCCGTGGGCCAAAACCGGCCGTCAAAGGGTCCCATCCGGCCGTGGGGGAATCTGAAATGGAAAAAAAAAAAAAAAAAAAGAATGTGAAGAAATTAACAATCTACAATGGCGTTTTAGGGCCACGCAAGAAAATAAAATGCTTGTCACTACAAGAATAAAGTCGTAATATTCTAGAATAAATTCATAATATTATGAGAATAAAGTCTGTAAAAAATGATTCAAATGTAAAATGTAAGTTAAACTTAAAAGAAGCTTTCTCTGCTTAAAAAAGTTAAGTTTGTTACATGTACACATTTAAATCAGTTAAGTTATTTATTAAGTGGTCCTAAATGAAAAACAAGGAAAACAGTCTTAACTTAATAAAATATCGATTTTGAAAAGGACAGTTCTCCTTTAACTTAACAAAGAAGTATATTAAGTTAATACAACTTAAAAATCTTGTAAGCTTCCTCTAAAAGCTGAGTACAAATCGATGTGCCTGCATAGTTTAAAAAAAAAAACTCATTATTTAACAAAACTAATGTCGTACTTTTTTGAGATTAAAGTCGTAATATTTTGCGAATAAAGCCATAATATTGCGAGTTTACAAACGGGTGGGAAAAATATCATAATTTTTGGGGGGGGGGGGGGCCTCGAAACAGGAGATATTTCAGGACCACACTATGAATGGAGGGGTAGGAGAAATTTCCTGTAATTCTGTGGTGACTCATTGGTAAGATGGAGGTAAACACAACTAACAAGTGCAGCAGTGTGATGAAGGAAACACACAAATGTATATAGTTTTCTTCGTAAACAACTTAATCATTTGATCGACCATTTAATGCCATTTCAGTGTGTTATAGATCGCATTTCTGCGGTTTATAGTTGATAGTTGTAAAAAAGACGACCAAAGCCCATGGAACAGAGACGGTTCCAGCTGCTGACGACACGGGGAATACTGTCGGAAACAAAGTTGTCCACATCTGTTTATAGCGGCGTCGATGACTGCTGCTGACGTAACAGGTCTGGAAGGGTTGGACCATTTCATAGGAGAATGTTTCAAGCCCTACCCCTACAGCTCCGTTTCAAGGGGTAGTTGCCAAGGGGAGGGGTAAGGGGGAGGGGCTTAAGGGGTGAATTGGGATGGGGCCGATGACTTTATTTTTGTAGTGACGAGTGTTTTTATTTTCTTACGTGGCCCTGATAATCAAAGATGTTCAAATCATTTTAGTTCAGGTTCCACATTCAGACCAATATGATCTAAAGTGGGTCTGAACAAGTCAAATACTATCAAAATAACCTATAAATAATGAGAATTACATTTTGTCTTTGTTTTTAGAGTAAAACAAAAAAGTGAAATTACATGAAAATGTTCACATTTACAAACTAGAAAAGCACTTGGAGAGTGCAGACCTCCACCAAGGCAGATCAACCCCCCCCCCCCCCCCCAAGGCTCACCACCAAAATTTAAAATTTAATCAAATCAATTTTGTTCGTTCCTTGTGCCAGTATCAACATTTACTGCAAATTTCATCAAAAATCCTTCCATAACTTCTTCAGTTATCTTGCTAACAAACAACATGTTTTATGTTTGCAAGTTTTAATGTTGAATATTTATCCTGATAAAGGAGTTTTAAAAACACAAATGACTGTATTTTTTTTGTAGTTATAATTGTGTTGAATAAGAGCTTGGGTTGCAGTTTTGACAAAAAGTTTGGTTCAGGGTAAAAGCTGCTGGAGACTTTCGTGACCAATTTTTCATCAAATCTGTCAAACCTCAGTCATATCCTCAGTATTATGAATCTGTAAGTCTGTCTGTCATTACTCACCTGAATCTCTTGCATTACGGTGAACAGTTTCTAAGTGCCATCCACCAGAAACAGTCCATGTGTTTACAAATGGGCCGGGAGGTCACTCGGGCATTTTTGGAATTTTGTTGTGATGTGCATTGTGGGAAGTGAAGGCTCGTGCAGCTGCCTGACAGCGGCAGCTGGAACAGACATGTTCAGAAACGGCAGGAACTCCCTTCCGTCTGTGTATATTCTTCCAGCCGTTTCCGCGTGTGTGTTTCATCCATATAATACCATAAGGTCCCACTGCTGCTGCCAGGTCGCTGCGTGAACCTCTGCACTTCGAAACTGTTCACCGTAATGCAAGAGATTCAGGCGAGTAATGACAGAAAGACGAACAGATTCATAATACTGAGGATATGACTGAGGTTTGACAGATTTGATGAAAAATTGGTCACGGAAGTCTCCAGCACCTTTAAAGTTTGGTTCATGGTTAAAGTTTGGTTCATGGTTAAAGTTTGGTCCAGGGTTAAAGTTTGGTTCATGGTTAAAGTTTGGTCCAGGGTTAAAGTTTGGTTCATGGTTAAAGTTTGGTCCAGGGTTAAAGTTTGGTCCAGGGTTAAAGTTTGGTCCATGGTTAAAGTTTGGTCCATGGTTAAAGTTTGGTCCATGGTTAAAGTTTGGTCCATGGTTAAAGTTTGGTCCATGGTTAAAGTTGGTTCATGGTTAAAGTTTGGTTCATGGTTAAAGTTTGGTCCATGGTTAAAGTTTGGTCCATGGTTAAAGTTTGGTCCAGGGTTAAAGTTTGGTCCAGGGTTAAAGTTTGGTCCATGGTTAAAGTTTGGTCCAGGGTTAAAGTTTGGTCCATGGTTAAAGTTTGGTCCATGGTTAAAGTTTGGTCCATGGTTAAAGTTTGGTTCATGGTTAAAGTTTGGTCCATGGTTAAAGTTTGGTCCATGGTTAAAGTTTGGTCCATGGTTAAAGTTTGGTTCATGGTTAAAGTTTGGTTTGGAGTTACAGTGTGTGTCCTCGTTTATCGTCGTGTCTTTAACAGTCTCTGTGTTTCGTTTCTTCTGCAGACTTTTCCAGATCCTCCAGAACTCCAGACCTTTAACCTCCAGACCATGACGTCTCCGGACTCTCCCCCTCTGGTGTCCCCGTCCCCGTGCCCCGCCCCCCTCCGTCCCTGCCCTCCTCCCCCGTCCCCTCGTCCCCGGCGCCGTCGTCCTCGTCCCTCCCCGTCCCGCCGTCGCTGCCCCCCACCGGTGAGGTGATGGTCCTGGCTCTGGGGCGGAAGAAGCAGCGGGTGTTGGATCGCTCCTCTTCCATCCTGCCCAACCTCTTCCTGGCCTTCCTTCTGTCCTCCGACGCCCTCATCACGCTGTCCCCCCCCCACCACTGCCACCTGCCGGGCCCCTCGCCGCTGCCCGTCGACGTCCTCAACGCCTCCCTGCCCTGGGTGAAGGGGGACCGGCCCGGGGACGCCGGGGGCCCGTCCCAGTGTAAACAGTACGCCAACGGCAGCCAGTCGGCCGTGGTGGACTGTGAGGCCGGGTGGGACTACAACGTCACAGAGGGGCTGAGGAACAACATCGTGACCGAGGTAGGAGTCCGGTAGGTCCTGGTCCTGGTACGGGTCTGACCGATGGTTTATTGGCAGGGGTGTCAAGGAGTGGACCAGTAAAATAATAACCTATAATTAATTTCAACTCCAAACTGAACAAGTCAAAGTACCCTTCCTTTAAGAACAGTTGTTTTTGTTTTTATCTAAACAGTGAACTTATACAGAACATGTGGATGTTAAATTTCATCCATTAACACTGTTGATTTTCAGACATGATGTACAAATGGGCTTAGGTTGTCTGTTGAAAAAATAAAATTATTAGAAAAAAAGTAAAATTACCATTCACAATTACAAAGTATCCTTTCAAAATGTGAATATCATGAGCATCCTGGAAATTTCTTTAGAAAAATAAGTGTAATTTTTACAATATTCTGCCTCAGTTTATCATTTACTCATGTTCATTATAACTTCCAGATCACAGTGGATCGACACATACACAAAACATTCAATAACAGACAGAATGTCGTTATAAAGCCAGCTATTTCTCTGAAGACATTTTCAGGTTGTTTGTATTTTTTCTGAAAGTATAGTTTGTACATGTGAACATTTTCATGGAACTTTATTTGATCATTAATATTGGTCTGTTTCAGTCTAACTTATGAACGTGGTTGGTTAAGTTTATGGTTAAGACTGTTCTTGTTACTATTAGTTAATGTTAATGTGTATATATACAGTTTTTAATATCATTTTTTTAAATTTGTACACTGGTCAATTTAGTTATATGAACCATAAAAGTGACATGACACTCATATAAATAAATAAATAAATAAATAAATAAGTAGAAATAGATGAAAAGAAATAGAAAATAAAAAATAATAGAAAATAGATGAGTCTGGTTCTCGAGGTTTAACTCTGGTTCTCTAGATTTAATTCAGGCTCTCTAGATTTACCTCTGGATTTAACTCTGGTTCTCTCAATGTAACTCTGTGTTTAACTCTGGTTCTCTAGCTTTAACTCTGGTTCTCTAGATGTAACTTTGGTTCCTTAGATGTAACTTTGAATTTAACTCTGGTTCTCTAGATTTAACTTTGGTTCCTTAGATGTAACTTTGGATTTAACTCTGGTTCTCTAGATTTAACTCTGGTTCTCTAGATGTAACTTTGGTTCCTTAGATGTAACTCTGGATTTAACTCTGGTTCTCTAGATTTAACTTTGGTTCCTTAGATGTAACTTTGGATTTAACTCTGGTTCTCTAGATTTAACTCTAGATTTAATGCTTGCTCTTTAGATGCAACTAGATTTAACTCTGGATTTAACTCTGCTTCACTAGATGTAATTCTGGATTTAACTCTGGTTCTCTAGATTTACCTCTGATTCTCTAAATTTGACTCTGGTTCTAACTCTGTGTCGCTAGATTTAACTCTAGACTTAATGCTCATTCTCTAGATGTAACTCTGGATTTAACTCTGCTATACTATATTTAACTCTGGGTTTCACTCTGGTTCTTGTTACAGATGCGCTAATATGTTGACTGACACTTTTATTTTTACTGTTACTGATTCAACTTTTGTTTCAAAGATACAAATAACTCTTCATAACTCTGATAAACAGATAAGTTAAAATAACTGTTGAGTTGTTTGGGTTCTTCATTACATTATCCATAAAAGAACAACTTCAGTGGAGAATAAACAAATGAAAAAAAAAACTTAAATATTACATGACGGTTTAACACGAGCCACTGTCCGTCGGAGACATGACGTCTATAAACTGGTACTGAAATTTGTCATCAATAACAATAACATCTCATCACTCTGGATGATGTAGAACCACACCTCACAGAGCAGTAGTAATAATAATAATGATAATAATAATGATAATAATAATGATAATAATAATGATAATAATGATGATGATAATGATGATGATGAATAATAATGATAATAATGATGATGATAATGATAATAATATAATAATAAAGAATAGTAATAACCCCTAAAAACCTTAACTTTTTGGAGTGTTTTCTGAGGTCGCAGAGCTCAAACTGAAATGACTTGGTTTTTCCTGATTTATCTCGTGCACCTGAACAGAGTTTTGTCTGGTCTTTCTTTGTTTACGTACGAATTTAAAGCCTTGAAACGCTGAAAACTTTCTTTTTTATCTTTTATTTATGTACAGGATGGTCTTGCTGAACATGCCGTCTGCGTTTTTTGCAACGCGCAGCTAAACTTAAACACAGATGCACAAATTAGTACCTGACACTGGAAGCTCCTGTCTTTAACACACCGACGGCAGATTAACTCTAACTCATCTTTCAGTGAACTTCAGTGGTTTTTATTAGATTAAATATGATCAGTTATCCCAGTGGTTCAGTATTAATCTGTCATCAATTCACTGGGTTCCTTATTTGACGTGAGTTGATGAATTGGTGTTTTCAGTTAAATCCCTGTAGTTGAATCCTGATTTTTTTCCCCCATATTTGTTATTTCTTTGCCTCTTCATGACGTCGGTTAAACCACATCTGGGCGGAGCCTTGTTACGTCTGGGCGGAGGCCTTGTGGTTTGACTGACAGTTTGTACATTTCATCAGGGACCTAAACGGTTGAATCTGAGTTAGAATAAAAGCAAAAACAAGATTATTTAGTAGCTCAAATGTCAGCAATAATTATTTGATTAATCGATTAATTATCAACCATTCAATCGATCACCACTCATAAACCTTACTTTTTTTTTATTTTAAGGGAAATATTTCCTGATTCCAGTGCAGAAATCTGTCAATTTTCATCTGATCATTGATCATTTTGTTCAGTTGTTTTTCATCTTTAATGTATTTGTTGATTATTTGATTGATATTTGCATTTCATTTCTTCAATGTTTTTTTTTATTTAATTTTTTATCCATTTCTGTATTTATTTTGTAAATTTTCTTTCATTGTCTTGATTGTTGATTTATGTTTATTTTGTTAATTTGTGTACAATTTCTTTAATGTTCTGTTAGTTATTGTTCATTTCTTTTTTTTTTTTTTTAATTTCCTTTCATTTTTTTTTATTTTGTGGATTTATATGAATTTTTGTGTTTTATTTATTTTTGCTTTTTTTTTTTTGCTGTCAGTTTTTTTTTATTACTTTGTTCATTTCTGTTCATTACTGTCACTGTCTATTTTTATCCATATTTATTTATTTATTTATTTATTTTTTGGTTATTTTCTCATCCTTTCTTGATTATTTCATGAATGTCCCCCCCCCCCCTTTTTTGTTAATGTTTTGTACATTTTTTAAAAACTTCTTCCAATCTCTTGACTACCTCATTTTTTCTTATTAACATTGCATTATTATCGCCTTTTGTTGATTATTTTGTCAATTTTTGGTCCTTTTTGTTGATTTAACTTGGCTTTGCCAAGTTTAGGGTGATTTTGGTAATTTTTCTTTATTGAGTTTGGTTCATTTATTGATGATGTCATTAATTTTTGGTTGATTCTGTTCATTTTGTGAACATTCTTAAAGGCGAATTCACTCAAAATGAACAAATAAAGTACAGTGACCATCTCATCTTATTTTATTTTTTTATTTTCAGAAGCGGAAAGAGAAAATACCAGGTTATGTACAGTTCATCTATGGAAACACAATCTTTTAAATACCATCATTTTCCGTTTTTGTTTTCTGTGACAGTCGCTGAGACTGTCAGTTGTGATTAAAGGAGACGTTTGGGGTCATTTTATAAAAACCAAATCACTGATGTGTTAAATGAGGAAATAACTGACAGATTAATTAAATAACTGACTAATTAACAGTGAAACCTGTCATTTCTTTGAACATGTGACTCAGGAACAACAATAATTGACCTTTCACCTGTTAAACACCTCCCGTCTTTGGTCTAAAGGAACATTTACTTTTGATAAATGATCTCAGGTCGACACAAAGACCTGAACGTCTGGAATGTGATGGTGATGATGATGATGATGCTGGTGGTGGTCACGTGTCATGAAACCATCTGGTCTGGTTGCATTTTTTCCTGAGGTGTGGAAGGAAATGGTAAACGCCTGCAGACGCAAACCCAGGTTTCATCCTCAGTTCTGAAATAATCTAGAAATAGACGAACTCGAGTATATTTTACGATTCGTTTGACTGTTTGACCTCCAGATTTCGCAAATGTTCTGAACACGAAAAAAAAAAAAAAACAAAAAAAAACTTACATATTTTATCCCGTTGCATCTTTTGTGACATGTTTATGTAGTTTCATCTTTAATGCTGTTGTTTTTTTTATTTTTTATTTTTACAGTAATCCTTTGTTTTGTTGTATCTTTTACATCATTTACAATTTGTTGTATTTTGTCATTTATATTGTTTTCATCTTTTGCTTCTTCTATATTTTTCTTTTATTTTTTTCATAGTTTTGCTTTTTTGTCTTCATTTTGTTTTTTTGTGTCTTTATATTATTGTATTTTTTGCCTCTATTTTGTGGAGTTTTTTTTTTTTGCATCCTTTAAGTTTGTCACATTTTTTGTAGTTGGCATCATTTACATTTGTGTAGTTTTGTTGTTTTGTGTCTTTTGTCATTTTTTCACACATTCTGTTGTTTTTCACTGCATCCTCTATATTCTGTTCATTGTTTTGCAGATTTTATGTAGTTTTTTGTTTGTTTTGTTTATAGTATTATATATACTATATATATATATACACACATATATATATATATATTAGTCTTTTACATTTTGTTTGCAGCTCTTTTCTTGTCTTTCATGTTTTTATTTTTCTTCATCTGCATGGTTTTCGTTGTTTTGCATCTTTTATGTCATTTGAATTGTTTTGCATTCTTCATATTACTGTTGTGGCTTTTTCGTTGTTTTCTGGCTTTTTTTTTTTTTAAAATGTGTTTTGCATCCTTTTTGATTTTTTTTTTTGTGTCTTTTCTGTTTTCGTTTTGTGTCTTTTGTTAAAAAATTTTTTGGCATCTTTTACCTTTTTTTTTTTTTTTAATGTTTTGTGTCTTTTTATGTCATTTTTTTCATTTTGTTGGATCATATAGATCATTTCAACTCATTTAAAACCACAAATAAAACATCTGTTTTTTTTTTGTTTTTTTTTTTAAATTTAACTCAAACCAAAAATCTAATTCTTACCACGAATTCTATTAATATTGAATCTGAATTTTTATCATTCTAGTATTTTTGGTCAAATTCCTTGGCCTTATCCATATGCGCCGTTTAAAAAAATCATTATTCATAGAATTCATTTGCGTTATAATCTGTAAAATGAGAACAGAAAAATGTTTTCAGTAGTTTGGAAAATAAATAAAACTGATACAAAAGCACATAAATGTTGAAACTGGTGGGTCAGGATCTGGGCTCTGGTTCTGGTTTGGTTTAATGTAAACATCTGCAGATTCTTTACAGTAACAGAGCCGCTGTGGTCTGTAACGTCCTGGTTTTTCCTGTGGTTCTGGTTTCATTTCTGACCCAGTGATGTGGGAACCACGCCCATCCTGTCGGACACAGGTAAAAGGGCAGGATGCCACGCCCACCCGGGAGGCGTCCGCGTCAGAAACGAGGGCGGAGGCGGACGCTTCGGATCGTAACTCTGGTTTAGCTTTTCCTGTCATGATGATTCCGTTCCTCTGGTGCCGGCTGCTGAGGTGGCAGGAAGCAGGAAATGGGAAACTGACCTCCGATCAGCTTCGCCTTCTGCCACCGATCAATAATCAGCGGTCGCTCAGACTGAAACCGAACGCCGCCTCGCATCGATACGTTAATGAACATCATGTGGTCCTGGTCGACGGTCCGTCCTCAATGAATCAACTGAGTAAAGGAACATTTTCAACACATGATCAGAAACCGCTCAACGATTCAGATTCACCACGACTCCTTCAACTCCACGAACAAAGTCCCACTGAAGAAGATGAAGATGATGATGTGGTTCAATATTAACGGCCAGAAGAGGCAAAGAAAACTGAATAAACCACATGGTTGTAAAGTCACTGGTGTAGATGGAGTGGAAACAGATGAAGGGTCCAGGACTGGGATCAGGTCTTCTGGTCTACGTGGTCCAGGATCCACCAGGTGAACCGGATCAGGAAAAGACGTGATATAAGATGGAAACAAACAAGATGGAAAAAAAGTGATGGATGCAACACGACGAAAAAAATCGTAACTAGATGAAAGTTGCAACGAGATGAAAATGATGCAGACATAGGTCACAATACGACGAGCAAATTGCAACTAGATAAAAAAGTTACAGGAAAATGGGGAAAAATAAGAGCAAGATGAAAATAAGACCCAGTAAAATGAAAATGCCACAACGAGACAAAAGTTGTAACAAGATGAAAGTCGCAACAAAAGACACCACAAAAGTTGCAACAAAATGAAAAATGAGACCCAATAAAACCAAAATGATGCAACAAGATGAAAGTACAAAAGATGCAACTACACAAGTCGCAAAAAGATAAAAATGATGCAACAAGGCAAAAAAAATTGTAACTAGACAAAAGTTGCAATAAGATGAAAATGATGCAAGACAAGGTTGCAATAAGATGAAAAAAATCGCAACTACAAAAAGAAGTTACAGCGAAATGGGGAAAAATGAGAGCAAGATGAAAATAACAACCCAGTAAAATGAAATGGCATAACGAGACAAAAGTTGTAACAAGATGAAAGTTGCAATAAAAGACACAACACAAAAGTTGCAACAAATCCATAAATGAGCGAGATGAAAGTTAAGACGCAATAAAACCAAAATGATGCAACAAGATGAAAGTAGTATCAGAAGGCGCAACTACACAAGTCGTAAAAAGATAAAAATAGCGTAACAAGGCAAAAGTCGCGACAAGAGGAAAATATTGCAACGAGACAAAAGTCGCAACAAAACGAAAACATGAAAGCAAGATGAAACTGAAACCCAATAAAACCAAAATGATGCAACAAGATGAAAAATGACAAGATGAAAGTAACAACTAAAGATGCAACAAGACGCGACTAGACAAGTCGCAAAAAGAAAAAAATGACGCACCAAGGCAAAAAGTCACGAGACGAGGAAAAGATTGCAACAAGATGAGTTCGCAACAAAATGAAAAATGAAAGCAAGATGAAAGTAAGACCAAATAAACCCAAATGATTCAACAAGATGAAAAATAACAAGGTGAAAGTATCAACAAAAATGCAACTAGACAAGTCGCAAAAAGATAAAAATGATGCAACAAGGCAAAATTCATGACAAGAAGAAAATGTTGCAACAAGATGAAAGTTGCAAAAAAAACAAAAAAATGAAAGCAGATCAAAGTAAGACCCAATGAGACGAAAATTATGCAATAAGACAAAACTCGTAACAAGATGAAATATCGGAACAATACAAAAGAAGAAACAAGACAAATGTCGCAACAAGAGGAAAGTTGCAAGACACAAAAATATGAAAATGATCGAAGACAAAAGTTGCAATAATTAAAAAAAAAAGACAAAAATGACACAATAACATGAAAGTAATGCAACTAAACAAAAATTTGCAAGAAGACATAAAATATCGCAACTAGGTCTAAAAGACAGAAAAGATGCAAAAAGACAGAAAATACACGATGTGAAAAGACCAATAAAACCACAGATGGAACACAAACTAAGGCCAAACAAAGGCGAGTTCCTGTCTGTCCCGGGTCCTCAGACCTGATGTTTCACACCTGAACTCGTAAAACTTGTCCGGGCTGTTTCCGAACATGCCTGTTTACATTTTCCTCGCCCTGTTGTCGAGTCCTTCCACCCGTATGACTCCGCCCACATGTGTTGTGTTGTGTGTCATGTGACCGGCGTTGGCGTTGGCAGAGCTCAGCTGTTCTGCAGATCAGTGGTTTGGTTTAATGCGATTAAAAGGCTGATGTGACGGCAGATGATGTGTTCAAGGCCTGTTGTCGAGGTTTTGTTTTTATGGTGGTTTTTTAGGTTCTATTTCTGTCACGTGTGTGTATATGATTATTTTCATCTGGTTTTTGTTTTTTTCCACTTTTATTTAATGCATCAAAATAAGTCTGATTGTTCACTTTTGTTACGATTAACAAAAAGACAGAAAAAATAGTTAATCATAAAACAGAATAGAAAAATAAGAAAAAATGCCTACATTTAATTAAAAATAACTCACATTAATGCTCCTTTCAGTTAAAATGTCTACTGTGTATTAATAAACTCAACCCATGAGGATAAACGTTTTAAGATTAAATGACGTATATCATAACTATTTTTTCTTTCAGCTTTTTACCTGTAGTCAGTATCATTCTAAAAAAAGTACATGTTTTCTAATTAAAACCAATATAATTTCATATATACATTAAGCAGCATTATGGTTTGTATTTGATTATATGTAGGTCCTCAACTAATCAGAACAGATTTATGTCATCACACACTGAGATACAACAAAATTTGTCTTAACAGTAAAGAATGATAAAGAAGATAATAAAGAGGGAAAAAAATGAAAATGTAGACATAAATATACAATAATAACACAAAAGAGCAGACAACAAAGAAACTAATCATTAAAAAGTGGGAAAATGTGGAGAAAATAAGAATATTAAAGCTTTCAAAGTACAAGATACAGCCACTAAAGATGTCATGATGTAATTTTTCAGGTTTGTCGTCAATATCTATCGATCTATCTATCTATCTATCTATCTATCTATCTATCTATCTATCTATCTATCTATTATCTATCTATCTATCTATCTATCTATCTATCTATCTATCTATCTATCTATCTATCTATCTATCTATCTATCTATCTATCTATCTATCTATCTATCTATCTATCTATCTATCTATCGTAATTTACGTTTATAACTAGGTTACAACATGACATGAACATTTCTCCGAGTACGGCATAATTATTTGTAAAATATAAAAAAAAAATTATTGATACTCTTTGTCCTTTTTGCAGCAACGCGAAGGAAACAATGTGTCATTTATTTTAGGATTGCACCTACACGCATATATTTTGGATTGATTTAAATAATTTATAAATACAAAAATTGACTCTTCATGTAAATTGAACTTTCAACACATTTTTTTTGGCCTATCACAAATTAATAAAATAACTCCAGAAAAAAGATATATTATCAACCTTTTGATTATTTTTGCTAAATTTCACATTCATTGCTCCAAATTTGCACACCAACATCCAAACATTGCTGTTTTTAAAGCCCTTTTTTCCAATTGTGTGGACAATTTGAGGAACATCATAAATTCTAAAGCAAATAAACAAAAAAAAAAAGTCAACTGTATAATCTTATTTAATTTGTATAATTTCTATTATACCTCGAGCTATTTTTTTTTCTTTTTTACTAAGTTTTTACTTACATGTATTCTATATATTTGAAATGTAAAATATTCTGTGACTTATGAAACTTTCTATCCTTGTTTGTTGTATACTATTATGTATATATAATGTTCATTGTTCAATTAAAAAAAACAAAACAAACAAAAAACCCCCCATAATTGTTTGTCAGCAGCAGCAGCTGTTACGAAAATATGTCCAAAGTTCAGTTGTTGGTTGCATTAATGAACACAAGTGTCTTTTTTTTTTTTTTGAACCGTAAATATACATAATAGTATACAACAAACAAGGGTAGAAAGTTCCATAATTCACAAAATCTTTTACATTATATAGAGAAATACATGTAGTAAAAACATTAGGAAAGAAAATAAATAAATAAATAAATAAAAATGTAATAAAATTTTTTTTAAAAAATGCTCGAGGAATAAATAGAATTATACTAATTGAATAAGATTATACATTTGACTTTTTTTTTGTTTTGTTTTATTTGCTTTAGAATTTATACCGTTTCTCAAATTGTCTACGTAATTGGAAAAAAGGGCTTTGAAAACAGTGATGTTTGGACGCTGATGTGCAAATTTGGAGCAATGAATGTGAAATTTGGCAAAAATAATCAAAAGGTCGATAATATATCTTTTTCTGAAGTTATTTTATCAATGTGTGATAGGCCAAATAAAATGTGTTGAAAGTTCAGTTACACAAAGATCAGTTTTTGTGTTTATAAAATTATTGAATCAATCCAAAATGTATGGTATTGCTGCAATCCCAAAATAAATGAACGTAAGTGTCTGAACGGGACAGAGCAGCATAATCAACAACTGGAGGGGGCGGGGCCTAAAGTGGCTCATTTGCATTTAAAGGGCCAGCGCTCCAAACCACATTTCTGGTGTCATTACTCAGAAATGGTGTTGAAGATGGACCTGTGGAGTTGAATTAATGAAGAATTTAGACCCAAGCAGAGCATTTCCAGTTTATATAGACCACAGAGAAATGATTGAAAATGCATAATTCCATTAAAAAAAGCTAAATATCACTCCTTTAAACCAAACATTCAAGTGCAGAACGATACTAAACATTCACTGACATAACCTGTTAGCTTAGCAGCGCTGATGCTAACAGCTCTGAATGGAAACCTGTATGAGCCTGGTTCTATGCGGGTTCCTGACCGGTTCTGTCCTTCTGTCTTGGTCCAGTGGGATCTGGTCTGTGCTCAGTACTGGCTGGTCCCGGTGGAGGAGGTCTGCTTCATCCTGGGGGTCCTGACCGGATGTCTGGGTCTGGGCTACGCCGCCGACAGGTAGCTAACCTCCGCCCTATAGCAGCATTTCCTTTAGCATCTGTATGTAGATAACGTTAATCCAAGCCTTTTAATGTGGATTTGTAACATCTAGTTTCATTCCTACGTCTTTTATTTCATGTTCTGTGAACCACTATTTAGGCTGTTACAAAAATTAAATTAGTTTTACGGCACCCGGGCTCCACTCATTGCTAATGCTAAAGCTAGGATGCAGAGACTGAATTTTCCTTTAACCTTTACAACTAACCGAATGACCTCCTATTCGCAGCTAAAGACCAAAAATCAGCCTTTAACTCTGTTTTAATGAGCGTCCACACTCCGAATTTAGTATCTGTTTTTAGATATCGGTAGAATTACAGCCAAGTAGAACGGATTAATAATATTTTTTCAATGTAAGTGGACAAGTTCCACTTCCATATTCCAATTTAAAAGAGTCTCGGAGCTACTGTTGAAACTTCAGAATAGATGAATGAATTAAACATTTTTTAATATGTAGAACAATACTATAAATAAATGCATAAAGATATATAATTTCCATAATGCATTCTAATGGAGTCTGCTAAAACAAAAGCTTATTCATTCTTTTCACAAATTCAACTCAGTACAATAAAAACACACAACTATATGAATTTAGCTTAATACAACAAGTATTTATGTTTATATCAGTCATATATATATATATATATATATATATATATATTATATATATATATATATATATATATACACATACACACACACACACACACACACACACAGTAGATCAATCATAGTAGAGATTAAAATCCAGTAGGATTCGTATCCTACTAGGACAGATAGGAATTTAGTTTGTCCTAGGACAAACGGAAATCTATCTGTCCTAGGGTTAGGGTTGGGGGGGGGGGGGGGGGGGGGGGGGGGGGGGGGGGGGGGGGGTTAGGGTTAATCTTCAGATCCTAATTTCTTGTAGGATTTCAGTTTGTCCTAGGACAAACTAAAATTTCAATCTGTCCTAGTAGGATTTGTAATCGTACTAGGACAGATAGGAATTTCAGTTTGTCCTAGGACAAACTAAAATTCCTATCTGTCCTAGTACGATTACAAATCCTCCTAGTAGGATTACGAATCCTACTGGATTTCAATCTCTACTGTGACACACACACACACACACACACCTATATATTATATATATATATATATATATATATATATATATATATTCTACATCTTAACCCACTACATATGTGCTTAATATTAACCCATTTAACTATAATATTCCAATTTGCTATAACTTTGAATTATATACGACCTTCCTTATCGTTTATACTATTTATGACTATAATTTTTCATCAACATACTTATACAATCAGACATAAATATATAGAAAAAGGTGTAAGTCGCAAAAATATGACATGTGCAATCAAATACACTATTTACAGTGGTTCTAAACATCTCTTTCTGAATGAACATGCTTATGTTAGAATTTATAAAAATGAATATGTTGAAAATGTACTCATGCAGACACTCAGAATAGCTTTTCTGTGTATTTTCTTATTTTGCATTTATACTTTTGACCAATACTGCTGTGATGTGTGTATTTAGAAAAATGTGATATATGTGTGTGGTTTATTTAATTTTTTTTTTTTTTTTGCAATTTATTTAGTTTGTATAGATTTGTTACAAATATTATTAATATATGGGGTATAAAAGTTGTATTGATGTATATAAAATTACAATTATCCAAAAAATGTCACCTTAGCATGTAAAAAATGTACAGATATGCTCTGGAGAAGTTGTTCTATGGGTCTTAAGGTTAATAATTATTCGTCATTAATTGTGATTATTATCGACTAATGGTAAGTTTTTAGCATGGTAAGGTCCGATGTGACCCTTTGACCTTATGCCACAGCTGATGCCCACACTGTCGTGCTTTCTGTTTCTGCTGCTTAATTCGTTTCTTTTTGGTTCCTCATTCTTTAGGTCCATGTCTTAACTTGCAGTTTCACATCCTCACGAAGCAGACGAGACATTAACGCTTGAATGAAATTAGTTCTTTTGGATTTACAACGGCTGCCAGCAGTCGCTCTTTCCTCCACAGATCGAGATTTAGGATCAGCTGACACATCTGGCACGGCTTTAATTCCACAGTGACGAGGTGTTAGAAGCAGTTGGCAGCAGAAAACTAACAGAGTATCAACAAATACGCAGTAATACAAAGCAAATACAATGACGTCAAGTGCAGAGGACGTGGGTCTTCTGTTTGTTTGTTTTTTTCAAGAAAAATTTTAAAATCTAAATTTAATACATTTATTTTATTTATTATATATATTATATTTTTTTCTCTGTATATTTTATGTTTCACAAATGTATATTTTCCGTTTACTGTCTTCCCTGCCCTTTATTTTTGTGTTTCCTGCTGGTCAACTGTATAAATCCTCCATGGTGGGACCAATAAAATCTTATCTTATCGTATCTTTGTGAAATCTGTCGTTCATTTTGTCTTTTCTGAAATATTTTTTGTGCTTTTTTTTTTGTCTTGTTTGATCTTTCTGCACCTTTTTTGCATTGTTTTTATTCCTTGTTTCATCTTTAATAGAATTTTATTTTTCATGTCACTTCTTTTCCTGCTGTGAACGTAATTTCTATCCTTTTTATTTTAAAAAAAAATTTAATTTCAATCTTTTACGTTATTTTTTTGTCATATTTAAGTTACATAGACTTTCGTCTTTTGTTTTTTGAATTTTTTCACTTTTTTGTAATTTTTTTTTGTCATTTTGTTTTATTGCATGCTTTTATGTCATTTTCATATAATTATTTATTTTTGTGTGTTGTTTTTTGACCTGTTGTGTCTTTTTCACATCCTTTTCGTCCATTTAAATTGTGTTTATTTTCATCTATATTTTCTCCTCAGTCTGAATCTAGTCTGTATTTTAGGTGTTTTTATGGTGAATGTATCTCCTGTTACACCTGTTCGTCCTGGTCTGAAGTGGGGTTTTTCGTTGCAGACTGGGCAGGTCTAAGACCCTCCGACCTCATTGACCTTGTCCGTGGTCTTTGGCGTCCTGGTCGTGTGTTCGCCGTACCCGTCCATCTTCCATCGTCATGCGTTTCTGTTTGGCGGCTGCGAGTGCGGTTGTCTACCTCACTCTGTACATCAGCCGTGAGTATCTGGAGGTGTGGTCTAACCTGTGTTACATGCGCCAGGTATGTTGCGTTTACTGACCTACGTTGTGTTTCAGGTCTGGAGCTGTGTGAGCCGTCTCTCTCCGCCTGGTCGTCACCATGTTGGCCGGGATGATGACGGTGGCTGGTGAGCTGCTGCTGCTCGCCGTGGCGTGGGCTGCCAGTCCTGGAGGGGCCTCCTGGGGGCCGGAGCGGCGCCGCTAACGCTCTTCCCTCAGTTATGGGTACGACACAGTCTGTCTTATTAAATATATTATTAAAGTCAAACACTAATTAAATGAATCAGAATACATTTCACCACATATTTAATCAACAAAACACACAAAACACAAAAAATCGTAAAGAAAGATACCAATATAAATCAGAGCTGAAGTATAGAAATATGATCAGGGTATTTATTTCCATATGGATCAGTATTGTGAAATTTATTACAATGTGAAAAAAAATCTGTGAGGAAAACTAAAGAAACACGAGTATTAACATGTGTTAATGACAGATGTAGTAGTCACAGAAATAAAACATTCATGGCCATTTGAATATAAAACATCAACATTCACCTGATTTACTTTCAAGGAAACAAAGAATACGAGGGCTTATATTTTTCAGCAATGAAAAACAACTTATTAATGACAATATACAGACTAAAGATATGAAAGAACAATGTAAAATACTATCATAATAAGTCAATTACAATTAAATAGCTACGACTACTACTATTACTACTGCTACTACTACTACTACTACTACAAACTAATAAATGTAACAGACAAATGATCAGTACAACATTATTATTAATTAATAATTACACTTAATCTATAAACCATAAGGAAAAAAAAGCCCCAGCATTGTATTAATGTTTCCATTTTATGCTACTACGTTGCAGCCCATTTAAGTGTAAATTTATCATTTACACGATGTACTTGAAAACACCTACTAAATCTGGAGTTTGTCGACATTCGTGGAGGGAGCATGTCTACGATGTCCAGATTTCGTAACGAACTGGAAGATTTCGTACAAACCCCTCATTCGTAAGATCTTTGTGACCAAGGCATTAGCGCTCTTTCTTTAAAAATGACACATCAGGTCTCAGAAAATGAAAAAACCCAGGTGTTTTAGGTCTGTTTTTTCCATTTCTGACAGGTTGATAACGTTTCTTTTTGGTATTAGAAAGAGAAAATGAAAATCAATCTGTTTTTTAAATTTGGTTTATCTGTTTTGACACTGAAAAAGAAAAGCACCCTGATATTCAATTTTAATTCTTCTATTTTAAAACGAAAATCAATTAACCACAAGTTTTTCTTTAGTTTCTGAAAAGAAAATCCAATTACCAAAACTGACCATTAATATACCTGTTTGTATCTTCACCTCATGAAGAGGAAAATCTGCAAATCCTTTATGACACCTTTAAAATACTAATACTTCCATCCACTTTAATATTTTCTGTCTTCGCTGCCTGAACATATAAATTATCCTTCTGGAATCGCTCCATAAACTAGTGTGTGTTTGTGAATGAGCAGACGTTGACACATGTTTGTAGAACCAGTAAAATAGGAGACGATGGAGTGAAGGATCTGTCGGTTGATAAAGTGACGACCGGCTGAGAGCTTTGATTGATCGTATTGATTCCAATCCCTCGTCACCGGAGGCTTTTAGTCAGGTCAGGATGCATTAGGACGCTTTGTTTAAGGTCCCTGAAGGCCTCGAAGGCCTGGTCCCAAACAGGCCTTCAGCGAAAACTCAAACTAATGAAGTCAGACAAGAGCAAGATGAACGAGGGACCAGGTGGAAGAAAAACTGGATTCATGCACAGAAAGACCGTGGCATGAAAGTGGAACGACGGCCCAAAACATCTGAACTGTTTAAAAACTGCGAAATGTGTGATACTTCAAAGAAAAAGTGGAGTAAATTAAAAACAAACAAAAAAACTGTTTTCATTCTGTATTTTCATTGTTTTTTCCATTGTGTCTTCATTCTGGATTTGCTCGTGTTTTCATTTCGTATTATCCTTGTGTTTTCAATCCACATTTTCTTTGTGTTTTCATTCCCTATGTTTTCGTGTTTTCATTTCATATTTTCTAACGTGTTGGCATTTCGTATTTTCATTGCATTTGCATTCTGTATTATCTTCATCTTTTATATTTTCATTCCATATTTTTCATTTGTATTTTGTTTGTGTTTTCATTTTGTATTTCTGCGTGTTTATTTTCAATCCGTATTTTCTCCGTGTTTTCATTTTGGATTTTTGTTGCATTTACATTCCATATTTTTTTCGTTTATGTTTGTAATTTCATTCCATATTTTCATTGCGTTTTCATTTGTATTTTTTTTTATTGTGTTCATTATGTTTTTCTTTGATTTAATTTCATATTTCATTGCGTTTTCATTTTTTGTGTTTTCATTACGTATTTTCTTTGTGATTTAATTTTGTATTTTCATTGCGTTCTCATTTAGCTTTTTCACTGTATTTTCAATCTGTATTTTCTTCGTGTTTTCATTTCGGATTTTTGTTGCACTTACATTCCAGATTTTCTTCGTGTATGTTTTGTATTTTCATCCTGTAGTTTCTTTGTGATTTCATTTCGTATTTTCTTCATGTTTTTGTATTTTTATATTATTTTCGTGTTTTCATTCTGCGTTTTCTTTTGATTGTTTTCACTATAGTTCCTTTGTTTCTTGTTTTTTTTTTCATCATGTTTTCATCCATATTTTCTTATATTTTCATTATTTCCTTTTAGGTCATCATGTTTTTTCATTGTGTTTTCACTCTTCATTTCCTTACATTTTTCCTCTCTTTTTAATCTTGTTTTAACTGTATTTCGTTGTATTTTCCTGGTGCAGTATTCCTGGAGTTTTCCCAGAGTCTCCTCGCTGGCTCCTCCTCTCTGAACGATCTGGAGACATGAACTCCTTCAGTGAGAGGAGAAACTCCAACGGGACATTCGGGATGACGAGAGTTTCACAGGTTTGTAACTGAATCCGATTCAATGGCGGCGCTGGCGTTCTGTCATTTCCAAACAGATCGGTTTACGTTAGCGCGTCGGTGCCAGGTTGAACCGAGGCTCGGTTTATGACGCCTGAATAATTTATGACACTTATTGCGGAGCGTTTCCAGAGTAGCCATCATTCTACTACTAAGGTCAATTATAATTCATGATTTATTTAAGGTACGTGGATAAAACCGCTGAACATTGACCAGAGGTTTTGTGTAAATGGACTTCGATGTTTAGTCTCATTGTTTGTAGTTGGATCAAAGGGTTGGTCTCCTTTCTGTCCCACTGTCACTGAACTCACCCCCCCATTTGATTGACATCACTTTGCACCAGCAATATTTCCTAAAAAATCACATCAAAGCTCTTATGGAATTAGTCCACTTATATATAGTGCATATACATAAGACATGTACGGGTTTCACATTGTTCATTTGATGCATCTTAGGTCATGTGATTGATTATTTTGTTGATTTAGTTAATTTTTGTCCATTTTGTTCATTTTCATGTTATTTAGTCATTTTATTGATTATTTAGGTCACTTTATTAATTATTTTCAATTTTTGTTTATTTTATTTAGTTAATTTTATTGATTATTACTTCATTTTATTAATTATTTTGTCAATCTTTCTTCATTTCATGTTTATTTAGTTCATTTATTGATTATTTAGTTCATTTTATAATTATTTTGTCAATTTTTGTTCATTTTCATGTTTATTTAGTTCATCTTAATTTGTCATTTTTTTATTTTCTTGTTTATTTAGTTCATTTAGTAATTATTTTGTCACTTTTTGTTCATTTTCATGTTTTAGTTCATTTTATTAATTATTGTGTCAATTTTTGTTTATTTTCATGTTTATTTAGTTCATTTATTGATGATTTGTCCATTTTTGTTCATTTTGATACTTATTTAGTTTATTTTATTGATCATTTAGTTGAATTTGATGCTCATTTCATTACATTTCTGATTACATTTGATGCTTAACTTTGGAGCCGTCATTATTTCTAGGTTATTGTGTTCTTATTGTACTGGTCCGACCCACATATTAAATGGTGGTTTTGTGCATGCGTCTGCTATTGATTCTCTGAGAAACCAGGTCATGATTGTGCTGCAGAACTGAACACCAGCCCCTGTTTTGTCTGTTGTGGTCTCTGCAGAGCTGGATTCGGAGCCGTCGTCCCCCCCCTCGCGGCCCCACCTGTCCTTCCCGGAGCTTTTCCACAGCAGGAACATCTGGAAGAACATGTGTGTGCTCGGCTTCACCTCGTAAGTCATCGAAACCTTCTGAAGTCAGCACGTTCCTGCTGCTGCTGCCTCATATTTCATCAGTGACATGTTGTTGAATTCACCTTCCTCACCGTCCTGGGTGTGTGTTTTTTTTTTTTTCTATTTAAAACCCGTCTGTTTGTTGTCTCCGCCCCCTTTAGATTCATCTCTCACGGCATCAGTCACTGTTACAGCTCCTTCCGGGGTGACGTCAGAGGCACCGCCCCCAGCTTCTACTGGACCTACCTGCTGTCTGTCTGCGCGGGGGGCGGAGCCTGGCTGTTGCTGTGGGCGACCGTCGACAGGTGCGGTCGCCGTGGCATCCTGCTCCTCGCCATGACGATGACGGGCTGGCTTCTTTGATCCTCCTGGGACTCATGGAGTGTAAGTGGCGGCGGGATGTCGTGTCCCTTGACTTCCCAGAGTAGATCAAAGAAAGATGGCGTGTTCTAGCTTTTGCAAAAAGTGAAGGTCACAGCAACGGCCAAATTCTGATAAACTATATGGACAAAAGTATTGGGACACATCATGTCTATAGCTGTAAGATGTCCTGTTCATGCAGATCTGAGATAAAAACATTATTATTTCCTTAAAGTTTAATCTGTTTTAAGTGAGATGTGAAGAAAGTAGATGAGTAGTTATGGTAGACAATTATTATTACAGTCAGAGCAGGAAAAATGTTTTTAGAAATTTAGAGGTAGAACATTTAAAATTGTAGTCAAGAATTAAAAAAAAAAACAGTGTTGAGAGAAAGTCCAAACCATCTCTGAGGCATTTTAAGCAAAGATAACATTTAAACTAAACTAACCAATGCAATGATATTCATGACAATATAAAACTATATTATGATATATTATGAATATTTGTCATTATTGTTTTGTATGCTAGACCTCTGTTAGAAAACAAACACATGAATCCAACGTGTCCACATACTTTTGTCCATATACTGTATATTTAGTCACTTATTATGTGCAGTGGTGAGAATCCCAGCTCCATAAAGTAAAAGTCTTGCCATGTATTTGTTCCAACCATTCACTGAACCAGGCATTTGGATGAGCTCAACTCCTAATCAGGCAGATGGATAATTAGTGGAATCACCTTTAAGTGAACATGTAGAACCAACACACGGCAGGACTTTTACTTTATGGAGCTGGGATTCTCCATCATTGATTGTGTGTCAGTAACTAATATTTGCCCTTCATCAACCACAAACACTACACCACGGGTGTCAAACATGCGGCTCGTGGGCCAAAACCAGCCCGCTGAAGGGTCCAGTGTGGTCCGTGGGTTGAATTTGTGAAATGCAATAATTACGCTTAAGATATTAGCAATCAAGGATGTTAAAATAATTTTATTTCTGGTTCCACATACAGACCAGTATGATTTCAAGTGGATCAGACCAGATCATAATAACCTATAAATAATGACAACTCCAAATTTTCTTTGTTTTGTGTAAAAAAAAAAAAAAGTGAAAAATACATGAAAACGTCGACAAACTATCCTTTCACAAAAACAGACCAATTCAAGCTCAAGTGGCTCAGATCAATCAAATACTATCATAATTACCTGAAAATAATAATGACTCCAATTTTTTCCTCTTTGTTTTACTTTACAAGTAAAAAAAAAAAAAAAGTTTAAATGTAAGTAAAATTACATGAAAATGTTGACATTTACAAAGTATTCTTTCACAAAAATATGTAAAAAACCTGAACAAATATGAACAACCAGAAATAAGTGTAATTTTACCAGTATTCTGCCTGTTATTAAATGTTTTGTGTATTTGTAGATCCGCTGTGATCTGTCAGTTATAATGCACATGTGTAAATGATAAACTGAGGCAGAATATGGTTAAAATTGCACTTATTTTTCTAATAAATTTCAAATTATTTGTATTATTTACATTTTCAAGGAAACTTTATAGATGTAAACATTTTCGTAATGTAATGTTACATTTTTCACTGTTATTATTTTACTGGTCCGGCTCATTTCAGATCATTTTGGGCTGAATGTGACCCCTGCACTACACAGTCATGTTCATCAGCAGGTGAAGTCCTTTTATTTAATAGACACACAGATGTTTAATGCAGTTATTCATTGGTTTATATCTTTATTAGTTTCTGTGGAATAGCTAAACATTAGTATAACCTGAGCTGATGGGACTTTCATCTCCACAGAATCACCTCCTGTTGTTAAACTTCTAATATGTGGGGCTTAAAGTGGGATTAATGCCACTAAATCCCAACAGGAATGAAGGTACATGTTCGTTGACTTGACTTCCACCGTCTGTTCACTTCATGCAGTAGGAAGCAGATTAAAACCAAACCTGACGGCAAACTCTGCGCATGGAAAAATACATTCTGGGCGGCGTTGAGTTCCCATGGCGTGATGTAGAATCAGACATCACAGCCTTTGTTGCCTCGGTCTCAGTCGCCCCCTTGTGGCAGAAACTTTGCAGTGACCTCACAGTTTATGTAGGACACTGCAGTGGCAGCAAAGTCACAGCAGTCAGGCCTCATGCATCACTGTGGACGCTCGAATCCATGTGGGGAAATGTTTCCTCTTCATCTGCATCATTTAGTCTGTGTTAGTGAATATGGCACAATTTATTATATAAAAAAAGTCTCAACAAAGTTTAAAATTCTAATTCTAATTTTTCTAATAAATCATTAGAACACTGTGAAAAAAATGCCCTCTAGAGTCATTCAGGACAAACATGTCAACTAACAAAAAACTCATACAACTAGGAAAGCACTTCGAGAGCACAGATGTACGCCAAGGCAGATCAGCAGGCCGGTTCTGGCCTCCCAGGCTGCATGTTTGACACCTGTGATGTAGATGTTCACAAGAGCTCAGATAAAAGTTGAGGGTTGTTATTTCAAAAACAGAGGAAACTGAAGAAAAAGTCACTTTTACAGTAAAATCTCTCATTAACTGAACATGAACCCAGTGTGTCCATCCACTGTCAGTGATCCAACTCCATGAGTTTTACTGGTGAATCAATATTATAGAGGATAACGATGTTTCCACAGTAACTACAGAGCCTCTGAACATCTAAATGGGTCATATCTGATGGCCATGAAAAGATGACAAACTGTATTTTACACCAATTATTTACACGTATTGATAGGATTAATGGATCAATAGGTTGTGAACAGTTTAGATCAGTAGATGGTTTTGTCACTGGTGGATGTTTGGGTCTTTATGGGTTTATTCAGTTCAGTTCACTTTTATTTGTAGTGCTAAATATCACAACAAGGTCATCTCACTGGGCTTTACAGAATTTGTTGAATTGATAAAAAACACAATGAAAACAAGTGGTTCCAGGCACAACAAACCCCGCTCCTCGCACATATTGTAGCTTATTTTGGCATCGGTCCAGCTGATGTCATCATGTCTATGCATGTGCTGATGGCAGCATATCAACTGCCTCTATATATGTGGCAAGTCTGACGTAAATTGAAACAAAATTGATGTTTTTTACAGAGATTTAAAATTTTGCCCATTATTAGTAAATGGGAGAAAAAAAAGATTTAAAAAATTCATTAAAAAATTTGAACTTTGACGTATTGTTCCCAAAATGTAATCAGGTCTTTTCTGGGTCACTGGCAATCTATAAACCCAATTTGGTATGAATTCAACCAATAGTTTGGCCGCTAAAGTGCTAATAATCAAACAAACAAACTGAACCAAACCAACAACAATAATGAACAAGTCAAATAATGAGTTAGTTAAACAGAATTAATGTAAGTAGAATGAGCCGACGTGCTGTTAAAGTTGTGAAGGCACTGATGGTCTAAAAATTCACGTTGAGGCGTGTATTCAAAACCCTGCATGTTTGACTGAATAAAAGTGGTCTAGACTTGTCTTTTGCTGCAGTGGAATCTAACCAGCCTGCTGTTCTTTGTTTCTAGACCTCAGTGAGACGGCCATCACCGTGTTCTCAGTGCTCGGCCTCTTCTCGTCCCAGGCCACGGCGTCGCTCTGCATCCTCTTCACTGCAGAGATCATGCCCACCATCGTCAGGTAGCAAAAAAAATGTCCTTTCCTCATTATTTTTGCAGAAAACACGTTAAAATGTAAATGTAGGGCAGCCAATACTGCAATAATGAGTCATAACATGAAAAATTTAGTAAACTGTGACAGTGGAAGGACAGAATTTCCATCAATATCTATAAGTGATGAGGACTTTTTGATGTTTGGTAAAGTGCCTATGAACTAGGAATACTCACATATATTATGTAATAAATGGGCTTCTGCTCTTTTAGAAATGAAGGATGAAAAATCCAGTGAAATATCAAAGTAAAATGGGTCCTGTAGCTGACGTTTTAGATTCATTTGACTTCAGTACATGTTCAGGGTTCAATATTGGTATTTATGGATCATATTCTTTAAAATTATCAGATATTTGTGATGTCGCTGAGCTGTGAGCGTCAATGACGTGAATAGATTTAAACAAGCTGAAAAACAATTTAAAAAACCAAGACAAAACAATGTAAACAAGGTAAAAGATGCAAAAGAAAATCAATGAACAACGACACAAAAGATGTAGAAACGTAACAAGAACAATAGAATTGACGCGACATATGTAGCAAGATGAAAACAATGTAAAAGACAAGATGCATATTAGATAAAAATGATGTAAGAAGATGTAATGAGGAAAACGTAAGAAGATGAAAAATGACAAAAGACACAAAAATTATGCAAAACATGTAACAAGATGAAAATGAGCCAAAAAGATGCAACTCAGTGGAAAATGGGGTAAAAGACGCAAAAGAAAACCAAAGCAAATTCCATTCCATTCTTGGTGTTGTATGTTACCTGTGACCTCAGCTGACCCCTGGGGCGTTGTGTGTCCGCAGGGGCAGCGGCGTGGGGGCGGTGCTCGCCCTGGGCTGCGTGGGCCGCCTCAGCTCGCCCCTCATGGACCTGAGGAACCACTACGGCTACTTCCTGCACCACGTGGTCTACTCGTCTCTGGCCCTGCTGGCGGTGCTGTCCATCCTGCTGCTGCCCGAGAGCAAGAGGAAGCCGCTGCCGCAGACGCTGGCCGACGGCGAGCAGTACCGACGCCCCCCGCTGGGCAGGAGGAGGCGGGACAATGTGCCTCTGCTGGCCACGCCCAACCCAGAGACCTGAACAACCAGCTAGAACCAGAACTTTAGCATCTGTCACGTCCATACGGAGGACTGAGCAATATAAGGCCGAGACGGCGGGGACAGATGACGGACGCTGGGCATGGGTCTTACCAGACACTCCAGGCTTCTGAACATATCATCATCGCATTTCAGTCGAACTGCCATCCATCATGTTTGTCGGTTTCCTGCCACGGAAACAAATGCATACCATATTTCCTCAAATATCTAGACCACAGGTGTCAAACATGCGGCCCAGGGGCCAAATCCGGCCCACCAAAGGGTCCAGTCTGGCCCTTGGGATGAAGTTGTGAAATGCAAAAATTACACAAAGATATTAACAAACATTTTAGTTCAGGTTCCACATTCAGACCAATTCAATCTCAAGTGGGCAGGACCAGTAAAATACTATCATAATAACATGGAAATACTCATAACTCCAAATTTCTCTTTTTGTAAATGTAAATATTTTCATGTATTTACACTAAAACAAAGTATAATTTCACCAAAAATGTAAATAACCTGAACAAATATGAACAACCTGAAATGTTTTAAGAGAAGTAAGTACAATTTTAACAATATTCTGCCTGTTATTAAATATTTTGTGTGTTCGTAGATCCACTGTGATCTGTAAGTTATAATGAACATGTGGAAATGATAAAGTGAGGCAGAATATTAAAATTACACTTATTTTTTCAGTTTGTTCATGTTACTCACATTGTTTGAAAGGATAGTTTGTAGATGTAAACATTTTCATTGTTTAATTTAACTTTTTTTCCACTCTAAAACATAGAGAAAATTTTGGAGTTGACATTATTTATATATTATTATGTTATTGTTGTACTGGTCCGGTCCATTTCAGATCAAATTTAGCTGAATGTGGAACTGAGCTAAAATGAGTTTGACACCCCTGAACTAGACCTTTATTAGACGGAGGATCATGTCAGAGGGAGGCCTTTATCTTTTATTTCTGTGGCGTTCTTTTTCAGTTTCTACAAATAAGACTTTAGCTGAAACATTAACACACACCTGCAGTGTCTGAGATCTAGAACAAAATGAGCTGAAGATAGATGGATTACGTTGCTGAATGTATTAACTTCATAAGGCTCTGACTTTTCTGGGAACCTGAAACTTAAAGTTGCATGATATTAGGCTTCTTTTAAAAGGGAACATCTCCTATTTCTGTATTTAACGTGTGACTGGATGTCGTGCTGGATGCTAAGAGGTCAGATTCTCGATAGAAGCGTCTATCGTGTAGGCAGTACATTATATTATGATGTTATTTTTGTGTTTGAGGACCGGCCTTTATTTGCTTGCATCGGCCTCGCCCCATGCCTTTATTATAGCCCCATCTCGTTATTGACTCCTTATTTGAGGAAATACGGTATGTGTGTTTCTACACACATTCGGACTCCCCCCCCATGTTGGGTACCATCTCTTTCAGAACAGACGGCGTGTGCTTTCCCCACATGTGACACACCAGCATACACCGCTGCACGCCATCGTCCAATCCCGTGTGTCTGTCGGTTGTACAGATGTTAGCTGCTTACTACTGACGCTCCGATGAGTTGTCGTGAATTACTCCTAGCATTTGTCTTAACCTGCATAGAATGTTTTTTGTCATGTTTGCTGTGTACAACAACACGTTAAGTGCTCAGAAGTGTACGAAAACCAAGAAAAGTCCGTTTTTCTATACTTTTCTTTGACGACTTTCCTGACGCCACAGTTCTCTGATGTATGTTGTAACATTTGAGGGAGTTGTGGGTCTAATATGCCTTGTAAATACTCTAGAATTAGTTTCTTTAACTTCTTGGGGCATCTGGGTTTTATTAACGTAGAAACTTTGCCTGGAAACTACAGACCAGTATGCTATGCAGTGGAAACGTGGTGCAGAGCACTTTGAATCATTATTTATAAAGACGGTGGTGGTAAATCTGACCAATGTCTCCAAATTTAAGGGACAGTTTTTGACATTAAACACTGTTGTGCCCAGTTCAGACCAAAGATTCATGACCGGACTGAAACAGTTTGGCAAACTAATGAAGGATGGGCAGCGTGGTTCCTAATGTGTGCTTATGCTAATGCTAATTTCTAATGCTAGGTACTGTTTGCATTAGGATGGCTGAAATGCAGAGACTGAATTTCTTTACAAGGATGATGAAGTGAGTTAAAATTAAACCTTTATGAAGGGAATTGGTGAAATGAGCCTCCATGGAAAGCTGTGTGAATATGAGCCCAACACTATGTAAATAACATTAAAATATACTATTATCATACACATATAGGTTTGGAGAATAGTAATAGCGTTTTCAACCCACAGTGCAACCAAACCTAAACAAAATCAAACTTAAAACCTACATCCAACCATAACTAGAAACTGAAATGGCTAAATGGTCCAGAGACTGTTTACTTAATCAAATAGTAATTAAGCAGTTAAGAAACTATGGACAAGTCTGCAGCCTCAGTCAGTGTATCCTTTGGTAATTGGATTTTCTTTTCAGAAACAAAAGAAAAACTAGTGGCTAATTGATTTTCGCTTTAAAATAGAAGAATTAAAATTAAATTTCAAGGCATTTTTCTTTTTCAGTGTTAAAACCGATAAACCAAATTATGTATAAAAAAAAAAAGATTGATTTTCGTTTTCCATCGTTTGTAAGAATCTTTGCGACCTAGGCATTAGTGCTCTTTCCTTGAAAATGACAACATCTGCTCTCAGAAAATGGAAAAAAAACAGGTGTTTTTGGTCCGTTTTTCCATTTCTGTCAGGTAGTAACTTTGTTTTTTGTTATTGGAAAGAGAAAATGAAAATCAATCGTTTTTTTTTTTTGTTTTTTGTTTTTTGTTTTATCTGTTTTGACACTGAAAAAGAAAAATGCCTTGAAATTCAATTTTAATTCTTCTATTTTAAAGTGAAAAGCAAATTAATGACTAGTTTGTTTGTTTTTTTCTGTAAAGAAAATCCAATTACCAAAAGATGCACAGACCAGCCTCTTTGGGTTTTTGGCTTTAACTCATTTTAGCAATAACAGCCAAGCTCTTTTTAAAAGTAGGTTTCCAGAACAATTGGCCAGTTTCAGCTCATCTAGTCACGAATCTGGAGTCTGAACTGGGTTTTAAAGCATCACCTGGGTTGGGCCTGGAATCAGCTTGATGTACGTCATATTTATTAAGTAAATGAGTCGAAATGAACCAGAGACCTGGAATTGGAAGTATATTAAGCTAAAGACTGAGGTTAAATAATGTGGCATGGGGTAAACGTTCCATTTTCTGATGTCTCTGATGAAAACCTGTCACATTCCTATCTGCATGTTTGGAAGCACTTGAAGGGCTTGTTTTTTCTGTATTTCCTCAGTATAGTTCCTTAATACCTCTGTAGATGACCAGTCTCAGCTGTAAGACGGTAGACGGTTACAGTAGAAGACTTGTAACCACCAGGCACACACACATATATATATACATATATATTTGTCAGGAGTTGATACATGGAAGGTTTTGAAAGATGTCAATTGTCATTTTTCCTGTTTTGTCGTTTTGTTTGTTACTGATGCTGGAGAAAGGGCCCGCTGATGAGGCTCCATGAGGTCTGAATGGAGGCTGAAGAGGGCCCCAGAGATCCGCATGAACCCCCTATCCTCCTTAAACCACATATGAAGGAAGACAGACTCTTTATTTTACACGTTAACCCTCAAAGACCTAGAAAACTGACTGTAGCATCTGTTTTCTGAACATAGAGTGGCTGTTAAAATTGCAAGGACAAGTTAAAGTACAAAGTTTACATTTGCTTTTGTCTAAAAATGTATGAATTTACCGGGATTTTTCATGAAAGCATAAGAAATGGCGGACTTTTTACTGTGAACTCTGACACAACCTTGATGTTTTGTTATCACTGAAATTCTCCAAATGACTTTTTGACACAGACTAAAGCAAACAAATCAAGGAAAAACCAAAAATATGTAAAAGTAAAAAACCATGAAAACAGGTGTAGCTAAATGCGAAATTGGTTAATAACATGTTAGCATGCAAATTAGCAAAACTTTTAGAACAATGGAAAAGCTAAAGATAATGGGAAGGTGCAAACAGGTGCAGCTACATCTAGAAACACTCATTAACATGTTATGGAAACATGTTAGCATGCTAGTTAGCTACTTAGCTTTTGTGTTTTCCTAAATGTTTTTTGGTTAATTCTGTCAGTCTTGTTTGTTTTTGACTTTTAATAACAGTTAACTACTAGCTTAGTTTGCTAACACTAGCTTCTGTTTCATATTACTATTTTTAATCTAAATTCAGTAGCTTTTTTCCAATAACTTTGATGTTTGTTTGTTTTTTTTGGCTCAGTTTACAGCAAATTGAGGAAAAACCAAAAATCTGAAAATGGAACAATAGAAATTAATTGGCAAGAGGTAATGATAGCATAGTAACGTGTTATCACAGGTATAACTAAATGTGGAATCAGTCATTAACATGCTATGGAAACATCTGAGCTTGCAAATTAGCAACTTAGCTAAAGTTTTCTTTCTTTTTCTTTTTAATGTTTCTATTTCTAAATGGTTTTGGCTAATTATGTCAGTCTCTTAATTTTTTTTTACTAAGTTCAAATTGACAATGGTTAACCACTAGCTTAGTTTGCTAACACTAGCCTCTTTTTCATATAACTATTTTTAATCTAAATTGAGTAGCTTTTTTCCAATAACTTTGATGTTTTGGTTTTTTTTTTGGCCCAGTTTACAGCAGAAACCCCCCCCCCAAAACATCTGAAAATGGAACAACAGAAAATAATTGGCGAAAGGTAATGATAGCATAGTAACGTAATATAACAGGTGTAACTAAATCTGAAATCCGTCAATAACGTTATGGAAACGTCTTAGCATGCAAATTAGCAACTTTAAAAACTTTAAGTATTTTTATTTCTAAATGGTTTTGGCTAATTATTTCAGTCTCATTTTTTTTTTTTTTTTACGAAGTTCAAATTGATAATGGTTAACCACTAGCTTAGTTTGCTACCATTAGCCTCTGTTTGGTATTACTATTTCTATTCAAAATTTAGCTTTTTTCCAACAGTGTCACTGTCTTCTGGCCTGGTCTACTGCAAACAAACGGCAGAAAAACAAAACGATCAAAAAATTAAACAATAGAAAATAATTAGCCAAAGGTAATGATTACATGGTAATATAACAGGTCAAACTAAATCTGGAATCAGTCATCAACATGTTATTAGAACATGTTAGCGTGCTAAGTAGCTAGTTAGCTTAATTTTTTTCCCTAAGTGCTTTTGGCTTATTCTATCAGTTTTGTTTGTTTTTCATAAAGTACAAATTTTATATTACTGTTTTTAAATCAAAATTGAGTGTTTTTTTTCCCCGTAGCTGCGATTCGACTAAAACGAGTCAAACTGAAACACTGAGAATGTCCTCTGTATTTGACCTTTTAAAGCGTACTTCTACGATCAGTGTTTAAAGGTTATAAGACAGTGCAGAGGAATATTTGTAGCTACAGGAAGTGTTCAAGGTCTTTGAGGTTTAAATTCAAAGCTCAGGTTTAATTTAATTTGCATTGTTCTGAAAAGGAGGCGGAGGTTTCATTCGGACTCTGATGTCGAAACAGTGTTGAAAGAACGATGAAGAACAAAGACTCCTCTTCGCTGACGGTTTCTTCTGTCAGCCTTTGGTAGATTTTTTTTTTTTTTTCTTTTCTGTATGTTGCACTTGATAAATCCTAACTCTTATACACTGATAACTATTATCACTATGATTAACTTGGCTGAAGTAATTATTATGTCCGACAACACTGACGATCTGTTTAATGATGAGTGTGATGCAGTTAACACTATAGCCTGATTTACTGTCAAATAAAACTGAATAAACAAATACTGGCGTCTAAGAGTTATGATATGAATAATGCTGCGAAAAAGGCAAAGCAAATATTTTACATCAAGCTAAGTGTGTCTTTCTGAAAAAAAAAAAAAAAAAATCCCTGTTTATCTTTAAATACAATGACCTGTGGGTAAGATTAGAATAAAAAATAGTAAAATAATTGAATGTAATCAAGAATGTCTAGTGAGACACACCTCTTGGATTTAGGTATTTTCTTCTATTTTATACCGATTGATTGATTTTATTTTCTTATTTGATATCAACATTTTAATCAAAGTTCAACACTTTTAAACCTCAGCGTTGAGCAGAATGTCATTGTATGATAATGTCGACGTTCCTGTGCTTGTCCTCTAGGTGGTGCTCTTTATCAACGTGTCTTCATTGAGGTTTGCGTCAGTTTGTGACATGGAGATTCTCTTTCAGTACCGAACAAATCACTCCGTTAGCAACTTCACATTTTATATGAAAAAATGAGAATGTACATACAGACAGATCTCTAAAGCTGATATTTTCATTCTGGGATAATTACAGGAGCGTCATCTCCATTCGGATACGTTTCAGCTGAAGATCGCTCATAAATACGACAGTTCTGACGATAAAACTGGATCGATTGCAGCCGCTACCTCAGTGATAAGGAGTTGAAATAGTAAAGTTCAGGTTCATCATCGGGTCGGTCTTTATTACTTCTCTCCGTCCTCCCTTTTCTGTGAATAACCAGACGAAACAGAAGAAGACAGGTTCAGATCAGCTCGTCCTCCTCACATCAGTGGTGCTAAAGCAGGTCTACAGGTTTGAAGGGTTCTGTTTGGAGATGACGTACCTTGGCTTTGTCTTTCACAGCTCCTTTACGTAAATTCCCGAAGGCTTTGAGCAGCTTGGGTGTTGGTGGTTTCTGGCCAAACAGCGCTAAACCTTTGACTTTTTCTTCATTGGTTTTAGCAGCTGCAGGACCCTTCGCTTTGATCAACTTCCTTTAAAGAAACAGACAAATAAAAGTGTACGATAAACACACAGGCACCGAAACAACCTAAAGCATCTCAGTGGAAGTAAGTGTCCATTTGTAGAACTGGAGTTGGTGACCACCTGAAAACTGCGAACAAACAACCCAAGGAGAATTTACAGAGGTCCGAAGCATGAGCACAAACCCTCTGGAAGTAGACTGGTAAAGCTGTCCAGAGTCTGTTTTCATACGATGGTAAAACCTGAGGCCGTTTGGAGACCACCTGACAAGTCCACAGAAGCAGTCTGACAAACCTCAAGGAGCATTTACTCAGGCATTAGAGAAACTTTGAAAAACAGTTTGAAACATATTTGGAAACATGGCTAAAGTGTGTATTTCGAGAGCACATACGACCTGAAACTGAAGGGCATTGATGACCACCTAAAAAATACGTAATAATATGTACGTGAAACAGCTCATTTACTGAGATCGAAGGGATTATCGTAAACACTTTATGTTGAGGCCTAAGAGGTCATATGAAACACTTTGAAAATGTGTGTGTATAATTTCCTGTTATACAATTAACAAGCTGTTCTTAAATAAACTGGGTTTGCTGTCGTCTTGTATGTGTATATAATTTGAAAAAAAGTTGTGTGTCTGCGTGTGTTGCATTGTATTACGGCAGTGTTTTCAACCAGCCTGAAATGTCTAGTATTTGATTGAAAAAAATATTTTAAATCAAACTGGAAAATCTCAGGATGTGTTTATTAGGATGTCAGGAACATCCCAGCTTAAAATTTAAAGATGTTTGAAATCATGTCCGAAAAAGTCATTTTCGGAAGTCATACTATAGCCTTACGAAAAATTCATTTTTGGAGCATGTTGGTGACCACCTAAAAAATTTTTCAGATCAACCTGAAAAACCTCAATGAGTGTTTATTATGATGTTTGGAAAATCCTAAATTAAAATTTAAACATATTTGAAATCATGTCCAAAAAAGTCATTTTCGGAAGTCATACTATAGCCTTACGAAAAATTCATTTTTTGAGATGTTGGTGACGACCTGAAAAATGTTTTAAATCAACTTGAAACCCTTCAGGGAGTGTTTATTATGATGTTAGGAACATCCTAAATCACAGTTTTGTAATTTTTAAAATAATGTCCGAAAAAGTCATTTTCGGAAGTCATACTATAGCCTTACGAAAAATTCATTTTTGGAGTATGTTGGTGACCACCTGAAAAATGTTTTAAATCAACTTGAAACCCTTCAGGGAGTGTTTATTATGATGTTAGGAACATCCTAAATCAATGTTTAGACATATTTGAAATCATGTCCGACAAAGCCATTTTCGGAAGTCATACTGTAGCCTTACGAAAAATTCATTTTTGGAGCATGTTGGTGACCACCTGAAAAATGTTTTAAATCAACTTGAAACCCTTCAGGGAGTGTTTATCATGATGTTAGGAAAATCCCAAATTTAAACATATTTGAAATCATATCCGAAAAAGTCATTTTCGGAAGTCATACTGTAGCCTTACAAAAATTTCATTTTTGGAGCATGTTGGTGACCTCATGATAAAGGTTTTTAATCAACTTGAAACCCTTCAGGGAGTGTTTATTATGATGTTAGGAACATCCCAAATCAAAATTTAAACATGTTTGAAATCATATCCGAAAAAGTCATTTTCAGAAGTCATACTATAGCCTTACAAAAAATTCATTTTTGGAGCATGTTGGTGAGCACCTGAAAAATGTTTTAAATCAACTTGAAACCCTTCAGGGAGTGGTTATTATGATGTTAGGAACATCCCAAATTCAAATTTAAACATGTTTGAAATCATGTCCGAAAAAGTCATTTTCGGAAGACATACTATATAGCCTTACAAAAAATTCATTTTTTGAGATGTTGGTGACGACCTGAAAAATGTTTTAAATCAACTTGAAACCCTTCAGGGAGTGTTTATTATGATGTTAGGAACATCCTAAATCACAGTTTTGTAATTTTTAAAATAATGTCCGAAAAAGTCATTTTCTGAAGTCATACTATAGCCTTACGAAAAATTCATTTTTGGAGCATGTTGGTTACCACCTGAAAAATGTTTTAAATCAACTTGAAACCCTTCAGGGAGTGTTTATTATGATGTTAGGAACATCCCAAATCAAAATTTAAACATGTTTGAAATCATATCCGAAAAAGTCATTTTCAGAAGTCATACTATAGCCTTACAAAAAATTCATTTTTGGAGCATGTTGGTGAGCACCTGAAAAATGTTTTAAATCAACTTGAAACCCTTCAGGGAGTGGTTATTATGATGTTAGGAACATCCCAAATTCAAATTTAAACATGTTTGAAATCATGTCCGAAAAAGTCATTTTCGGAAGACATACTATAGCCTTACGAAAAATTCATTTTGGAGCATGTTGGTGAGCACCTGAAAAATGTTTTAAATCAACTTGAAACCCTTCAGGGAGTGGTTATTATGATGTTAGGAACATCCCAAATTCAAATTTAAACATGTTTGAAATCATGTCCGAAAAAAGTCATTTTTGGAAGTCATGCTATAGCCTTACGAAAAATTCATTTTTGGAGCATGTTGGTGACCACCTGAAAAATGTTTCAAATTAACCTGATACATTTCAGGGAGTTTTTATTATGATCTTAGGAACATCCCAAATTAAAATTTAAACATATTTGAAATCATATCCAAAAAAGTCATTTTCGGAAGTCATACTATAGCCTTACAAAAAAATTCATTTTTGGAGTATGTTGGTGACCACCTGAAAAATGTTTTAAATCAACTTGAAACCCTTCAGGGAGTGTTTATTATGATGTTAGGAACATCCCAAATCAAAATTTAAACATGTTTGAAATCAAGTCCGAAAAAGCCATTTTCGGAAGTCATACTATAGCCTTACAAAAAATTCATTTTTGGCGATGTTGGTGACCTCATGAAAAATGTTTTAAATCAACTTGAAACCCTTCAGGGAGTGTTTATTATGATGTTAGGAACATCCTAAATAAAAAATTAAACATGTTTGAAATCATGTCCGAAAAAAGTCATTTTCGGAAGTCATGCTATAGCCTTACGAAAATTTCATTTTTGGAGTACATTGGTGACCACCTGAAAAATGTTTTAAATCAAATTGAAACCCTTCAGGGAGTGTTTATCATGATGTTAGGAACATCCTAAATCACAGTTTTGTAATTTTTAAAATAATGTCCGAAAAACTCATTTTCGGAAGTCATACTAAAGCCTTACGAAAAATTCATTTTTGGAGTATGTTGGTGACCACCTGAAAAATATTTTAAATCAACTTGAAACCCTTCAGGGAGTGTTTATTATGATGTTAGGAAGATCCAAAATACAAATTTAAACATATTTGAAATCATATCCGAAAAAGTCATTTTCGGAAGTCATACTGTAGCGTTACAAAAATTTCATTTTTGGAGCATGCTGGTGACCTCATGAAAAATGTTTTTAATCAACTTGAAACCCTTCAGGGAGTGTTTATTATGATGTTAGGAATATCCCAAATCAAAATTTAAACATATTTGAAATCATATCCGAAAAAGTCATTTTCAGAAGTCATACTATAGCCTTACAAAAAAATTCATTTTTGGAGTATGTTGGTGACCACCTGAAAAATGTTTTAAATCAACTTGAAACCCTTCAGGGAGTGTTTATTATGATGTTAGGAACATCCCAAATCAAAAATTAAACATGTTTGAAATCATGTCCGAAAAAGCCATTTTCGGAAGACATACTATAGCCTTACGAAAAATTCATTTTGGAGCATGTTGGTGACCACCTGAAAAATGTTTAAATCAACTTGAAACCCTTCAGGGAGTGTTTATTATGATGTTAGGAACATCCTAAATCACAGTTTTGTAATTTTTAAAATAATGTCCGAAAAAGTCATTTTCGGAAGTCATACTAAAGCCTTACGAAAAATTCATTTTTGGAGTATGTTGGTGACCACCTGAAAAATGTTTTAAATCAACTTGAAACCCTTCAGGGAGTGTTTATTATGATGTTAGGAAGATCCAAAATACAAATTTAAACATATTTGAAATCATATCCGAAAAAGTCATTTTCGGAAGTCATACTGTAAGCGTTACAAAAATTTCATTTTTGGAGCATGCTGGTGACCTCATGAAAAATGTTTTTAATCAACTTGAAACCCTTCAGGGAGTGTTTATTATGATGTTAAGAACATCCCAAATTCAAATTCAAACATATTTTAAATCATGTCCGAAAAAGTCATTTTCAGAAGTCATACTATAGCCTTACAAAAAAATTCATTTTTGGAGCATGTTGGTGACCACCTGAAAAATGTTTTAAATCAACTTGAAACCCTTCAGGGAGTGTTTATTATGATGTTAGGAACATCCCAAATCAAAAATTAAACATGTTTGAAATCATGTCCGAAAAAAGCCATTTTCGGAAGACATACTATAGCCTTACGAAAAATTCATTTTGGAGCATGTTGGTGACCACCTGAAAAATGTTTTAAATCAACTTGAAACCCTTCAGGGAGTGTTTATTATGATGTTAGGAACATCCTAAATCACAGTTTTGTAATTTTTAAAATAATGTCCGAAAAAGTCATTTTCGGAAGTCATACTAAAGCCTTACGAAAAATTCATTTTTGGAGTATGTTGGTGACCACCTGAAAAATGTTTTAAATCAACTTGAAACCCTTCAGGGAGTGTTTATTATGATGTTAGGAACACCCCAAATTCAAATTCAAACATATTTTAAATCATGTCCGAAAAAGTCATTTTCGGAAGTCATACTATAGCCTTACGAAAAATTCATTTTGGAGCATGTTGGTGACCACCTGAAAAATGTTTTAAATCAACTTGAATCCCTTCAGGGAGTGTTTATTATGATGTTAGGAATATCCTAAATCACAGTTTTGTAATTTTTAAAATAATGTCCGAAAAAGTCATTTTAAAGCCTTACGAAAAATTCATTTTTGGAGCATGTTGGTGACCACCTGAAAAATGTTTTAAATCAACTTGAAACCCTTCAGGGAGTGTTTATTATGATGTTAGGAACATCCTAAATCACAGTTTTGTAATTTTTTAAATAATGTCAGAAAAAGTCATTTTCGGAAGTCATACTAAAGCCTTACGAAAAATTCATTTTTGGAGCATGTTGGTGACCACCTGAAAAATGTTTTAAATCAACTTGAAACCCTTCAGGGAGTGTTTATTATGATGTTAGGAACATCCCAAATCAAAATTTGGACATGTTGGAAATTATGTCCGAAAAAGTCATTTTCGGAAGTCATGCTATAGCCTTACAAAAATTCATTTTTGGCGATGTTGGTGACCTCATGAAAAATGTTTTAAATCAACTTGAAACCCTTCAGGGAGTGTTTATTATGATGTTAGGAACATCCCAAATCAAAAATTAAACATGTTTGAAATCATGTCCGAAAAAGCCATTTTCGGAAGACATACTATAGCCTTACAAAAATTTCATTTTTGGAGGATGTTGGTGACCACCTGAAAAATGTTTGAAATCAAATTGAAACCCTTCAGGGAGTCTTTATCATGATGTTAGGAACGTCCTAAATCACAGTTTGTAATTTTTAAAATAATGTCAGAAAAAGTCATTTTCGGAAGTCATACTAAAGCCTTACGAAAAATTCATTTTGGAGCATGTTGGTGACCACCTGAAAAATGTTTTAAATCAACTTGAAACCCTTCAGGGAGTGTTTATTATGATGTTAGGAACATCCCAAATTCAAATTTAAACATGTTTGAAATCATGTCCGAAAAAGTCATTTTCGGAAGTCATACTATAGCCTTACGAAAAATTCATTTTTGGAGTATGTTGGTGACCACCTGAAAAATGTTTTAAATCAACTTGAAACCCTTCAGGGAGTGTTTATTATGATGTTAGGAACATCCCAAATCAAAAATTAAACATGTTTGAAATCATGTCCGAAAAAGCCATTTTCGGAAGACATACTATAGCCTTACGAAAAATTCATTTTGGAGCATGTTGGTGACAACCTGAAAAATGTTTTAAATCAACTTGAAACCCTTCAGGGAGTGTTTATTATGATGTTAGGAACATCCTAAATCACAGTTTTGTAATTTTTAAAATAATGTCCGAAAAAGTCATTTTCGGAAGTCATACTAAAGCCTTACGAAAAATTCATTTTTGGAGTATGTTGGTGACCACCTGAAAAATGTTTTAAATCAACTTGAAACCCTTCAGGGAGTGTTTATTATGATGTTAGGAAGATCCAAAATACAAATTTAACATATTTGAAATCATATCCGAAAAAGTCATTTTCGGAAGTCATACTGTAAGCGTTACAAAAATTTCATTTTTGGAGCATGCTGGTGACCTCATGAAAAATGTTTTTAATCAACTTGAAACCCTTCAGGGAGTGTTTATTATGATGTTAGGAACATCCCAAATTCAAATTCAAACATATTTTAAATCATGTCCGAAAAAGTCATTTTCGGAAGTCATACTATAGCCTTACAAAAAATTCATTTTTGGAGCATGTTGGTGACCACCTGAAAAATGTTTTAAATCAACTTGAATCCCTTCACGGAGTGTTTATTATGATGTTAGGAACATCCTAAATCACAGTTTTGTAATTTTTAAAATAATGTCCGAAAAAGTCATTTTAAAGCCTTACGAAAAATTCATTTTTGGAGCATGTTGGTGACCACCTGAAAAATGTTTTAAATCAACTTGAAACCCTTCAGGGAGTGTTTATTATGATGTTAGGAACATCCTAAATCACAGTTTTGTAATTTTTTAAATAATGTCAGAAAAAGTCATTTTCGGAAGTCATGCTATAGCCTTACGAAAAATTCATTTTTGGAGCATGTTGGTGACCACCTGAAAAATGTTTTAAATGAACCTGAAACACTTCAGGGAGTGTTTATTATGATCTTAGGAACATCCTAAATCAAAATTTGGACATGTTGGAAATTATGTCCGAAAAAGTCATTTTCGGAAGTCATGCTATAGCCTTACGACAAATTCATTTTTGGCGATGTTGGTGACCTCATGAAAAATGTTTTAAATCAACTTGAAACCCTTCAGGGAGTGTTTATTATGATGTTAGGAACATCCCAAATCAAAAATTAAACATGTTTGAAATCATGTCCGAAAAAGTCATTTTCGGAAGACATACTATAGCCTTACGAAAATTTCATTTTTGGAGGATGTTGGTGACCACCTGAAAAATGTTTGAAATCAAATTGAAACCCTTCAGGGAGTCTTTATCATGATGTTAGGAACGTCCTAAATCACAGTTTTGTAATTTTTAAAATAATGTCCGAAAAAGTCATTTTCGGAAGTCATACTATAGCCTTACGAAAAATTCATTTTTGGAGTATGTTGGTGACCACCTGAAAAATGTTTTAAATCAACTTGAAACCCTTCAGGGAGTGTTTATTATGATGTTAGGAAGATCCAAAATACAAATTTAAACATATTTGAAATCATATCCGAAAAAGTCATTTTCGGAAGTCATACTGTAGCCTTACAAAAATTTCATTTTTGGAGCATGTTGGTGACCTCATGAAAAATATTTTAAATCAAATTGAAACCCTTCAGGGAGTGTTTATTATGATGTTAGGAATATCCCAAATTCAAATTTAAACATATTTAAAATCATATCCGAAAAAGTCATTTTCGGAAGTCATACTATAGCCTTACGAAAAATTCATTTTTGGAGCATGTTGGTGACCACCTGAAAAATGTTTTAAATCAACTTGAAACCCTTCAGGGAGTGTTTATTATGATGTTAGGAAAATCCTAAATCAATGTTTAGACATGTTTTAAATCATGTCCGAAAAAGTCATTTTCGGAAGACATACTATAGCCTTACGAAAAATTAATTTTTGGAGATGTTGGTGACCACCTGAAAAATGTTTTAAATCAACGTGAAACCCTTCAGGGAGTGTTTATTATGATGTTAGGAACATCCTAAATCAATGTTTAGACATGTTTGAAATCATGTCCGACAAAGCCATTTTCGGAAGTCATACTGTAGCCTTACAAAAATTTCATTTTTGGAGCATGTTGATGACCTAATGAAAATTTTTTTAAATCAACTTGAAACCCTCCAGGGAGTGTTTATTATGATGTTAGGAACATCCCAAATCAAAATTTAAACATGTTTGAAATCATGTCCGAAAAAGTCATTTTCGGAAGTCATACTATAGCCTTACGAAAAATTCATTTTTGGAGCATGTTGGTGACCACCTGAAAAATGTTTTAAATCAACTTGAAACCCTTCAGGGAGTGTTTATCATGATGTTAGGAAAATCCCAAATATAAACATATTTGAAATCATATCCGAAAAAGTCATTTTCGGAAGTCATACTGTAGCCTTACAAAAATTTCATTTTTGGAGCATGTTGGTGACCTCATGATAAAGGTTTTTAATCAACTTGAAACCCTTCAGGGAGTGTTTATTATGATGTTAGGAACATCCCAAATCAAAATTTAAACATGTTTGAAATCATATCCGAAAAAGTCATTTTCAGAAGTCATACTATAGCCTTACAAAAAATTCATTTTTGGAGCATGTTGGTGAGCACCTGAAAAATGTTTTAAATCAACTTGAAACCCTTCAGGGAGTGGTTATTATGATGTTAGGAACATCCCAAATTCAAATTTAAACATGTTTGAAATCATGTCCGAAAAAGTCATTTTCGGAAGACATACTATATAGCCTTACAAAAAATTCATTTTTTGAGATGTTGGTGACGACCTGAAAAATGTTTTAAATCAACTTGAAACCCTTCAGGGAGTGTTTATTATGATGTTAGGAACATCCTAAATCACAGTTTTGTAATTTTTAAAATAATGTCCGAAAAAGTCATTTTCTGAAGTCATACTATAGCCTTACGAAAAATTCATTTTGGAGCATGTTGGTTACCACCTGAAAAATGTTTTAAATCAACTTGAAACCCTTCAGGGAGTGTTTATTATGATGTTAGGAACATCCCAAATCAAAATTAAACATGTTTGAAATCATATCCGAAAAAGTCATTTTCAGAAGTCATACTATAGCCTTACAAAAAATTCATTTTTGGAGCATGTTGGTGAGCACCTGAAAAATGTTTTAAATCAACTTGAAACCCTTCAGGGAGTGGTTATTATGATGTTAGGAACATCCCAAATTCAAATTTAAACATGTTTGAAATCATGTCCGAAAAAGTCATTTTTGGAAGTCATACTATAGCCTTACGAAAAATTCATTTTTGGAGTATGTTGGTGACCACCTGAAAAATGTTTTAAATCAACTTGAAACCCTTCAGGGAGTTTTTATTATGATGTTAGGAACATCCCAAATTCAAATTTAAACATATTTGAAATCATATCCAAAAAAGTCATTTTCGGAAGTCATACTATAGCCTTACAAAAAATTCATTTTTGGAGTATGTTGGTGACCACCTGAAAAATGTTTTAAATCAACTTGAAACCCTTCAGGGAGTGTTTATTATGATGTTAGGAACATCCCAAATCAAAATTTAAACATGTTTGAAATCAAGTCCGAAAAAGCCATTTTCGGAAGTCATACTATAGCCTTACAAAAAATTCATTTTTGGCGATGTTGGTGACCTCATGAAAAATGTTTTAAATCAACTTGAAACCCTTCAGGGAGTGTTTATTATGATGTTAGGAACATCCTAAATAAAAAATTAAACATGTTTGAAATCATGTCCGAAAAAGCCATTTTCGGAAGACATACTATAGCCTTACGAAAATTTCATTTTTGGAGTATGTTGGTGACCACCTGAAAAATGTTTTAAATCAAATTGAAACCCTTCAGGGAGTGTTTATCATGATGTTAGGAACATCCTAAATCACAGTTTTGTAATTTTTAAAATAATGTCCGAAAAACTCATTTTCGGAAGTCATACTAAAGCCTTACGAAAAATTCATTTTTGGAGTATGTTGGTGACCACCTGAAAAATATTTTAAATCAACTTGAAACCCTTCAGGGAGTGTTTATTATGATGTTAGGAAGATCCAAAATACAAATTTAAACATATTTGAAATCATATCCGAAAAAGTCATTTTCGGAAGTCATACTGTAGCGTTACAAAAATTTCATTTTTGGAGCATGCTGGTGACCTCATGAAAAATGTTTTTAATCAACTTGAAACCCTTCAGGGAGTGTTTATTATGATGTTAGGAATATCCCAAATCAAAATTTAAACATATTTGAAATCATATCCGAAAAAGTCATTTTCAGAAGTCATACTATAGCCTTACAAAAAAATTCATTTTTGGAGTATGTTGGTGACCACCTGAAAAATGTTTTAAATCAACTTGAAACCCTTCAGGGAGTGTTTATTATGATGTTAGGAACATCCCAAATCAAAAATTAAACATGTTTGAAATCATGTCCGAAAAAGCCATTTTCGGAAGACATACTATAGCCTTACGAAAAATTCATTTTGGAGCATGTTGGTGACCACCTGAAAAATGTTTTAAATCAACTTGAAACCCTTCAGGGAGTGTTTATTATGATGTTAGGAACATCCTAAATCACAGTTTTGTAATTTTTAAAATAATGTCCGAAAAAGTCATTTTCGGAAGTCATACTAAAGCCTTACGAAAAATTCATTTTTGGAGTATGTTGGTGACCACCTGAAAAATGTTTTAAATCAACTTGAAACCCTTCAGGGAGTGTTTATTATGATGTTAGGAAGATCCAAAATACAAATTCAAACATATTTTAAATCATGTCCGAAAAAGTCATTTTCAGAAGTCATACTATAGCCTTACAAAAAAATTCATTTTTGGAGCATGTTGGTGACCACCTGAAAAATGTTTTAAATCAACTTGAAACCCTTCAGGGAGTGTTTATTATGATGTTAGGAACATCCCAAATCAAAAATTAAACATGTTTGAAATCATGTCCGAAAAAGCCATTTTCGGAAGACATACTATAGCCTTACGAAAAATTCATTTTGGAGCATGTTGGTGACCACCTGAAAATGTTTTAAATCAACTTGAAACCCTTCAGGGAGTGTTTATTATGATGTTAGGAACATCCTAAATCACAGTTTTGTAATTTTTAAAATAATGTCCGAAAAAGTCATTTTCGGAAGTCATACTAAAGCCTTACGAAAAATTCATTTTTGGAGTATGTTGGTGACCACCTGAAAAATGTTTTAAATCAACTTGAAACCCTTCAGGGAGTGTTTATTATGATGTTAGGAACACCCCAAATTCAAATTCAAACATATTTTAAATCATGTCCGAAAAAGTCATTTTCGGAAGTCATACTATAGCCTTACGAAAAATTCATTTTTGGAGCATGTTGGTGACCACCTGAAAAATGTTTTAAATCAACTTGAAACCCTTCAGGGAGTGTTTATTATGATGTTAGGAACATCCTAAATCACAGTTTTGTAATTTTTTAAATAATGTCAGAAAAAGTCATTTTCGGAAGTCATACTAAAGCCTTACGAAAAATTCATTTTTGGAGCATGTTGGTGACCACCTGAAAAATGTTTTAAATCAACTTGAAACCCTTCAGGGAGTGTTTATTATGATGTTAGGAACATCCCAAATCAAAATTTAAACATGTTTGAAATCAAGTCCGAAAAAGTCATTTTCGGAAGTCATACTATAGCCTTACAAAAAATTCATTTTTGGCGATGTTGGTGACCTCATGAAAAATGTTTTAAATCAACTTGAAACCCTTCAGGGAGTGTTTATTATGATGTTAGGAACATCCCAAATCAAAAATTAAACATGTTTGAAATCATGTCCGAAAAAGCCATTTTCGGAAGACATACTATAGCCTTACAAAAATTTCATTTTTGGAGGATGTTGGTGACCACCTGAAAAATGTTTGAAATCAAATTGAAACCCTTCAGGGAGTCTTTATCATGATGTTAGGAACGTCCTAAATCACAGTTTTGTAATTTTTAAAATAATGTCAGAAAAAGTCATTTTCGGAAGTCATACTAAAGCCTTACGAAAAATTCATTTTGGAGCATGTTGGTGACCACCTGAAAAATGTTTTAAATCAACTTGAAACCCTTCAGGGAGTGTTTATTATGATGTTAGGAACATCCCAAATTCAAATTTAAACATGTTTGAAATCATGTCCGAAAAAGTCATTTTCGGAAGTCATACTATAGCCTTACGAAAAATTCATTTTGGAGTATGTTGGTGACCACCTGAAAAATGTTTTAAATCAACTTGAAACCCTTCAGGGAGTGTTTATTATGATGTTAGGAACATCCCAAATCAAAATTTAAACATATTTGAAATCATATCCGAAAAAGTCATTTTCAGAAGTCATACTATAGCCTTACAAAAAAATTCATTTTTGGAGTATGTTGGTGACCACCTGAAAAATGTTTTAAATCAACTTGAAACCCTTCAGGGAGTGTTTATTATGATGTTAGGAACATCCCAAATCAAAAATTAAACATGTTTGAAATCATGTCCGAAAAAGCCATTTTCGGAAGACATACTATAGCCTTACGAAAAATTCATTTTGGAGCATGTTGGTGACAACCTGAAAAATGTTTTAAATCAACTTGAAACCCTTCAGGGAGTGTTTATTATGATGTTAGGAACATCCTAAATCACAGTTTTGTAATTTTTAAAATAATGTCCGAAAAAGTCATTTTCGGAAGTCATACTAAAGCCTTACGAAAAATTCATTTTTGGAGTATGTTGGTGACCACCTGAAAAATGTTTTAAATCAACTTGAAACCCTTCAGGGAGTGTTTATTATGATGTTAGGAAGATCCAAAATACAAATTTAAACATATTTGAAATCATATCCGAAAAAGTCATTTTCGGAAGTCATACTGTAAGCGTTACAAAAATTTCATTTTTGGAGCATGCTGGTGACCTCATGAAAAATGTTTTTAATCAACTTGAAACCCTTCAGGGAGTGTTTATTATGATGTTAGGAACATCCCAAATTCAAATTCAAACATATTTTAAATCATGTCCGAAAAAGTCATTTTCGGAAGTCATACTATAGCCTTACAAAAAATTCATTTTTGGAGCATGTTGGTGACCACCTGAAAAATGTTTTAAATCAACTTGAATCCCTTCAGGGAGTGTTTATTATGATGTTAGGAACATCCTAAATCACAGTTTTGTAATTTTTAAAATAATGTCCGAAAAAGTCATTTTAAAGCCTTACGAAAAATTCATTTTGGAGCATGTTGGTGACCACCTGAAAAATGTTTTAAATCAACTTGAAACCCTTCAGGGAGTGTTTATTATGATGTTAGGAACATCCTAAATCACAGTTTTGTAATTTTTTAAATAATGTCCGAAAAAGTCATTTTCGGAAGTCATGCTATAGCCTTACGAAAAATTCATTTTTGGAGCATGTTGGTGACCACCTGAAAAATGTTTGAAATGAACCTGAAACACTTCAGGGAGTGTTTATTATGATCTTAGGAACATCCAAAATCAAAATTTGGACATGTTGGAAATTATTTCCGAAAAAGTCATTTTCGGAAGTCATGCTATAGCCTTACAAAAAATTCATTTTTGGCGATGTTGGTGACCTCATGAAAAATGTTTTAAATCAACTTGAAACCCTTCAGGGAGTGTTTATTATGATGTTAGGAACATCCCAAATCAAAAATTAAACATGTTTGAAATCATGTCCGAAAAAGTCATTTTCGGAAGACATACTATAGCCTTACGAAAATTTCATTTTTGGAGGATGTTGGTGACCACCTGAAAAATGTTTGAAATCAAATTGAAACCCTTCAGGGAGTGTTTATTATGATGTTAGGAAGATCCAAAATACAAATTTAAACATATTTGAAATCATATCCGAAAAAGTCATTTTCGGAAGTCATACTGTAGCGTTACAAAAATTTCATTTTTGGAGCATGCTGGTGACCTCATGAAAAATGTTTTTAATCAACTTGAAACCCTTCAGGGAGTGTTTATTATGATGTTAGGAACATCCCAAATCAAAATTTAAACATATTTGAAATCATATCCGAAAAAGTCATTTTCGGAAGTCATACTATAGCCTTACAAAAAAATTCATTTTTGGAGTATGTTGGTGACCACCTGAAAAATGTTTTAAATCAACTTGAAACCCTTCAGGGAGTGTTTATTATGATGTTAGGAACATCCTAAATCACAGTTTTGTAATTTTTAAAATAATGTCAGAAAAAGTCATTTTCGGAAGTCATACTATAGCCTTACGAAAAATTCATTTTTGGAGTATGTTGGTGACCACCTGAAAAATGTTTTAAATCAACTTGAAACCCTTCAGGGAGTGTTTATTATGATGTTAGGAAAATCCCAAATTCAAATTTAAACATATTTGAAATCATATCCGAAAAAGTCATTTTCGGAAGTCATACTGTAGCCTTACAAAAATTTCATTTTTGGAGCATGTTGGTGACCTCATGAAAAATATTTTAAATCAAATTGAAACCCTTCAGGGAGTGTTTATTATGATGTTAGGAATATCCCAAATTCAAATTTAAACATATTTAAAATCATATCCGAAAAAGTCATTTTCGGAAGTCATGCTATAGCCTTACGAGAAATTCATTTTTGGAGCATGTTGTCTACCATCTGAAAAATGTTTGAAATGAACCTCAGAAACCTCAGGGAGTGTTTACTTTGATCTTTGGAACATCCTAAATCAATGTTTAGACATGTTTTAAATCATGTCCGAAAAAGTCATTTTCGGAAGACATACTATAGCCTTACGAAAATTAATTTTTGGAGATGTTGGTGACCACCTGAAAAATGTTTTAAATCAACGTGAAACCCTTCAGGGAGTGTTTATTATGATGTTAGGAACATCCTAAATCAATGTTTAGACATGTTTGAAATCATGTCCGACAAAGCCATTTTCGGAAGTCATACTGTAGCCTTACAAAAATTTCATTTTTGGAGCATGTTGATGACCTAATGAAAATTTTTTTAAATCAACTTGAAACCCTCCAGGGAGTGTTTATTATGATGTTAGGAACATCCCAAATCAAAATTTAGACATGTTAGAAAACATGTCCGAAAAGGTCATTTTCGGAAGTCATTCTATAGCCTTACGAAAAATTCATTTTTGGAGCATGTTGGTGACCACCTGAAAAATGTTTTAAATCAACTTGAAACCCTTCAGGGAGTGTTTATCATGATGTTAGGAAAATCCCAAATTTAAACATATTTGAAATCATATCCGAAAAAGTCATTTTCGGAAGTCATACTGTAGCCTTACAAAAATTTCATTTTTGGAGCATGTTGGTGACCTCATGATAAAGGTTTTTAATCAACTTGAAACCCTTCAGGGAGTGTTTATTATGATGTTAGGAACATCCCAAATCAAAATTTAAACATGTTTGAAATCATGTCCGAAAAAGTCATTTTCGGAAGACATACTATAGCCTTACAAAAAATTCATTTTTGAGATGTTGGTGACGACCTGAAAAATGTTTTAAATCAACTTGAAACCCTTCAGGGAGTGTTTATTATGATGTTAGGAACATCCTAAATCACAGTTTTGTAATTTTTAAAATAATGTCCGAAAAAGTCATTTTCTGAAGTCATACTATAGCCTTACGAAAAATTCATTTTTGGAGCATGTTGGTTACCACCTGAAAAATGTTTTAAATCAACTTGAAACCCTTCAGGGAGTGTTTATTATGATGTTAGGAACATCCCAAATCAAAATTGAAACATGTTTGAAATCATATCCGAAAAAGTCATTTTCAGAAGTCATACTGTAGCCTTACAAAAATTTAATTTTTGGAGCATGTTGGTGACCTCATGAAAAATGTTTTAAATCAACTTGAAACCCTTCAGGGAGTGTTTATTATGATGTTAGGAACATCCCAAATTCAAATTTAAACATATTTAAAATCATGTCCGAAAAAGTCATTTTCGGAAGTCATACTATAGCCTTACGAAAAATTCATTTTTGGAGCATGTTGGTGACCACCTGAAAAATGTTTTAAATCAACGTGAAACCCTTCAGGGAGTGTTTATTATGATGTTAGGAACATCCTAAATCAATGTTTAGACATGTTTGAAATCATGTCCGACAAAGCCATTTTCGGAAGTCATACTGTAGCCTTACAAAAATTTCATTTTTGGAGCATGTTGATGACCTAATGAAAATTTTTTTAAATCAACTTGAAACCCTCCAGGGAGTGTTTATTATGATGTTAGGAACATCCCAAATCAAAATTGAAACATGTTTGAAATCATATCCGAAAAAGTCATTTTCAGAAGTCATACTATAGCCTTACAAAAAATTCATTTTTGGCGATGTTGGTGACCTCATGAAAAATGTTTTAAATCAACTTGAAACCCTTCAGGGAGTGTTTATTATGATGTTAGGAACATCCCAAATTCAAATTTAAACATATTTAAAATCATGTCCGAAAAAGTCATTTTCGGAAGTCATTCTATAGCCTTACGAAAAATTCATTTTTGGAGCATGTTGGTGACCACCTGAAAAATGTTTTAAATGAACCTGAAACACCTCAGGGAGTGTTTATTATGATGTTAGGAACATCCTAAATCAATGTTTAGACATGTTTGAAATCATGTCCGAAAAAGTCATTTTCGGAAGTCATACTATAGCCTTACAAAAAATTCATTTTTGGCGATGTTGGTGACCTCATGAAAAATGTTTTAAATCAACTTGAAACCCTTCAGGGAGTGTTTATTATGATGTTAGGAACATCCCAAATCAAAATTGAAACATGTTTGAAATCATATCCGAAAAAGTCATTTTCAGAAGTCATACTATAGCCTTACAAAAAATTCATTTTTGGCGATGTTGGTGACCTCATGAAAAATGTTTTAAATCAACTTGAAACCCTTCAGGGAGTGTTTATTATGATGTTAGGAACATCCCAAATTCAAATTTAAACATATTTAAAATCATGTCCGAAAAAGTCATTTTCGGAAGTCATACTATAGCCTTACGAAAAATTCATTTTTGGAGCATGTTGGTGACCACCTGAAAAATGTTTTAAATCAACGTGAAACCCTTCAGGGAGTGTTTATTATGATGTTAGGAACATCCCAAATCAAAATTTAAACATGTTTGAAATCAAGTCCGAAAAAGTCATTTTCGGAAGTCATACTATAGCCTTACAAAAAATTCATTTTTGGCGATGTTGGTGACCTCATGAAAAATGTTTTAAATCAACGTGAAACCCTTCAGGGAGTGTTTATTATGATGTTAGGAACATCCTAAATCAATGTTTAGACATGTTTGAAATCATGTCCGACAAAGCCATTTTCGGAAGTCATACTGTAGCCTTACAAAAATTTCATTTTTGGAGCATGTTGATGACCTAATGAAAATTTTTTTAAATCAACTTGAAACCCTCCAGGGAGTGTTTATTATGATGTTAGGAACATCCCAAATCAAAATTTAAACATGTTTGAAATCATGTCCGAAAAAGTCATTTTCGGAAGTCATACTGTAGCCTTACGAAAAATTCATTTTTGGAGCATGTTGGTGACCACCTGAAAAATGTTTTAAATCAACTTGAAACCCTTCAGGGAGTGTTTATTATGATGTTAGGAAAATCCTAAATCAATGTTTAGACATGTTTTAAATCATGTCCGAAAAAGTCATTTTCGGAAGACATACTATAGCCTTACGAAAAATTAATTTTTGGAGATGTTGGTGACCACCTGAAAAATGTTTTAAATCAACGTGAAACCCTTCAGGGAGTGTTTATTATGATGTTAGGAACATCCTAAATCAATGTTTAGACATGTTTGAAATCATGTCCGACAAAGCCATTTTCGGAAGTCATACTGTAGCCTTACAAAAATTTCATTTTTGGAGCATGTTGATGACCTAATGAAAATTTTTTTAAATCAACTTGAAACCCTCCAGGGAGTGTTTATTATGATGTTAGGAACATCCCAAATCAAAATTTAAACATGTTTGAAATCATGTCCGAAAAAGTCATTTTCGGAAGTCATACTATAGCCTTACGAAAAATTCATTTTTGGAGCATGTTGGTGACCACCTGAAAAATGTTTTAAATCAACTTGAAACCCTTCAGGGAGTGTTTATCATGATGTTAGGAAAATCCCAAATTTAAACATATTTGAAATCATATCCGAAAAAGTCATTTTCGGAAGTCATACTGTAGCCTTACAAAAATTTCATTTTTGGAGCATGTTGGTGACCTCATGATAAAGGTTTTTAATCAACTTGAAACCCTTCAGGGAGTGTTTATTATGATGTTAGGAACATCCCAAATCAAAATTTAAACATGTTTGAAATCATGTCCGAAAAAGTCATTTTCGGAAGACATACTATAGCCTTACAAAAAATTCATTTTTTGAGATGTTGGTGACGACCTGAAAAATGTTTTAAATCAACTTGAAACCCTTCAGGGAGTGTTTATTATGATGTTAGGAACATCCTAAATCACAGTTTTGTAATTTTTAAAATAATGTCCGAAAAAGTCATTTTCTGAAGTCATACTATAGCCTTACGAAAAATTCATTTTTGGAGTATGTTGGTGACCACCTGAAAAATGTTTTAAATCAACTTGAAACCCTTCAGGGAGTGTTTATTATGATGTTAGGAACATCCCAAATCAAAATTGAAACATGTTTGAAATCATATCCGAAAAAGTCATTTTCAGAAGTCATACTATAGCCATACAAAAAATTCATTTTTGGCGATGTTGGTGACCTCATGAAAAATGTTTTAAATCAACTTGAAACCCTTCAGGGAGTGTTTATTATGATGTTAGGAACATCCCAAATTCAAATTTAAACATATTTAAAATCATGTCAGAAAAAGTCATTTTCGGAAGTCATACTATAGCCTTACGAAAAATTCATTTTTGGAGCATGTTGGTGACCACCTGAAAAATGTTTTAAATCAACGTGAAACCCTTCAGGGAGTGTTTATTATGATGTTAGGAACATCCTAAATCAATGTTTAGACATGTTTGAAATCATGTCCGACAAAGCCATTTTCGGAAGTCATACTGTAGCCTTACAAAAATTTCATTTTTGGAGCATGTTGATGACCTAATGAAAATTTTTTTAAATCAACTTGAAACCCTCCAGGGAGTGTTTATTATGATGTTAGGAACATCCCAAATCAAAATTGAAACATGTTTGAAATCATATCCGAAAAAGTCATTTTCAGAAGTCATACTATAGCCTTACAAAAAATTCATTTTTGGCGATGTTGGTGACCTCATGAAAAATGTTTTAAATCAACTTGAAACCCTTCAGGGAGTGTTTATTATGATGTTAGGAACATCCCAAATCAAAATTGAAACATGTTTGAAATCATATCCGAAAAAGTCATTTTCAGAAGTCATACTATAGCCTTACAAAAAATTCATTTTTGGCGATGTTGGTGACCTCATGAAAAATGTTTTAAATCAACTTGAAACCCTTCAGGGAGTGTTTATTATGATGTTAGGAACATCCCAAATTCAAATTTAAACATATTTAAAATCATGTCCGAAAAGGTCATTTTCGGAAGTCATGCTATAGCCTTACGAAAAATTCATTTTTGGAGCATGTTGGTGACCACCTGAAAAATGTTTTAAATGAACCTCAGACACTTCAGGGAGTTTTTATTATGATCTCAGGAACATCTTCAATCATAATTTGGACATGTTAGAAATTATGTCCGACAAAGCCATTTTCGGAAGTCATACTGTAGCCTTACAAAAATTTCATTTTGGAGCATGTTGATGACCTAATGAAAATTTTTTTAAATCAACTTGAAACCCTCCAGGGAGTGTTTATTATGATGTTAGGAACATCCCAAATCAAAATTGAAACATGTTTGAAATCATATCCGAAAAAGTCATTTTCAGAAGTCATACTATAGCCTTACAAAAAATTCATTTTTGGCGATGTTGGTGACCTCATGAAAAATGTTTTAAATCAACTTGAAACCCTTCAGGGAGTGTTTATTATGATGTTAGGAACATCCCAAATTCAAATTTAAACATATTTAAAATCATGTCCGAAAAAGTCATTTTCGGAAGACATACTATAGCCTTACGAAAAATTCATTTTGGAGCATGTTGGTGAGCACCTGAAAAATGTTTTAAATCAACTTGAAACCCTTCAGGGAGTGGTTATTATGATGTTAGGAACATCCCAAATTCAAATTTAAACATGTTTGAAATCATGTCCGAAAAAGTCATTTTCGGAAGACATACTATAGCCTTACAAAAAATTCATTTTTGGAGCATGTTGGTGAGCACCTGAAAAATGTTTTAAATCAACTTGAAACCCTTCAGGGAGTGTTTATCATGATGTTAGGAACATCCCAAATCAAAATTTAAACATGTTTGAAATCATGTCCGAAAAAGTCATTTTCAGAAGTCATACTATAGCTTTACGAAAAATTCATATTTGGAGCATGTTGGTGACCACCTGAAAAATGTTTTAAATCAACTTGAAACCCTTCAGGGAGTGTTTATTTGGATGTTAGGAACATCCCAAATTAAAATTTAAACATATTTGAAATCATGTCTGAAAAGATCATTTTTGGAAGTCATGATAAAAAAAATCATTTTTGACATAATCACTCACTGCCTTAAAAACTTTTTAAATGAACCCTTAATGTAATCTGAAAAATTCCTTTGTGGAGCATGTTTGTGACCATCTGAAAATCTAAATTTTTTAACAACTGATCTGGAAGCATGTCCAAAATGTCCACTTTCTTCACACACATTATAGCATTAAGATTTGATATGTAAAGGTCATGTTTGATCTCCACAGATAGTTTACTGAGGCGTTAGAACATTACTTCAACATTTTAGAAACACTAGACAGGTCCAGATTTTCACCAAGCTTTTTGAAAACACTTACTTTTTTCAATAAAAACATAATTTCATGTAATTTTTGGCCATTATTAGTACCTCATGTATAAACAACTGGAAAACCTACGATGCATAACATGACTTTTAAAGAAAACATGCTAAAGAAGTTAACTGTGGACCAAATGCAAACATTAGGTCTGTCAGACCTCAAGTAGTTTTGCTGTTCTTCTCAGTTTTACATGAATATGGCTTAGACTCTGTGATTGTGTTTAATTGTCAAACTCCAGTTGGACAGCACAGATCCAAATGTTCTCACCTTCCCTTCCTGGCCAAGACCTTCTGAGACTCCGGGTAATGGACCAGGATGTCAAACAGGTCTTTCTTCTCCAGGACAAAGAGGTTAGCGAAGCCGTGAGCTTTGACGTTAGCGGTGCGTCTGTTCCCTCCATCTTTGGCAGATTGTAGTAAACTGTGGTGAACGATAAAACATGTCCACAGTGTCCACTAACAGCCCTAGGAGATAAGAGTCTGTAGTAGAAAAACTGTACCTGATTTCTCCAAATACACAACCGGCCTTCAGGGTGACAAATATGATACTATTATCAGGTCCTCCGACAACCTGCACTGCTCCACTTTTAATGATGTACATTTCTTTACCGATGTCGCCCTGCAGAGGAGAGACTCATTTGTATTTATTACATTTTCACATGATTCCAGCTGTAGTTAAAGGCATACTGACTTTCTTGACAACAAAGTCTCCAGGGAGGTAGATAATGGATTTGAGCCGCAGTAACATATCCACCAACATCTGCCGGTCGCATCCCTGGAAGAGAAGTCGAATATATTCAGGAAGACAAATAAGTCTCTGGATGTTGGTTAAAGGGTCAACACGTACAACATGATACCATGAAATCGCGTAAATATACACGTCACTTTTAATTGGCATGTTAACTGAACACATTATAAGTTTTCCATATGTATGTTCATGCCACGTCAAATACCATGCACTGAGGGTTAGGGGGTTAGGGGTTAGGGTTAGAGTTAGGGGTTAGGGTTAAGAGTAGGGTTAGGTCAGGGTTAGAGTAGGGCTAGGGTTAGAGTAGAGTTAGGGTTAAGAATAGGGTTAGGGTTAGAGTAGGGTTAGAGTTAGAGTAGGGCTAGGGTTAGTTTTAGGGTTAGAGTAGGGCTAGAGTAGGGTTAGAGTAGGGTTAGGACTAGGGTTAGGGTTAGAGTAGGACTAGGGTTAGCGACAGTTAAACTGGATGCATTGTGTGGATTCTCTGGTGGTTCTGGTCCTCAGTGTGTTGTGGAACCAGACTGACCCCTGCTGGTTCAAGTGTAGAATAACAACATACAACAGAAAAACACTTAGAGGAGATAAACTCACTGCCTCTGAACCAGTGTAAACTGCTTCTGAAACGTATCCTGCCATTTCTTGTTTCTTTAAAGGTGCGGGAGACTTTCATCAGCAGTTTTTCATCCCATCTGTCAAACCTCCGTCATTTCCTCTGAATCATGACTCTGTCAGTCTTTCTGTCATTACTCAACTGAATCTCTTCCCTCACTGTGAACAATTTCGAAGTGTACTCCACCATAAACAAACCATGTGTTTACAAACAGAGCCAGGAGGTAACTCAGGCATCTTCGGAAAGTTTTCGCGACATCCATTGTGGGAAGTGGAGCGCCTGCTGTTTCTGCGTTGCGTTTGTTGCAGCTATATGCCACGTTTCCCCTACGTGGTATATACACTGAACAAAAATATAAACGCACGACTTTTGTTTTTGCTCCCATTTTTCATGAGCTGAACGCAAAGATCTAAAACTTTTTCTATGTACACAAAAGGCCTATTTCTCTCAAATATTGTTCATAAATTTGTCTAAATCTGTGTTAGTGAGCACTTCTCCTTTGTCCTTTGCTGAGATAATCCATCCACCTCACAGGTGTGGCAGATCAAGATGCAGATTAGACAGCATGATTATTGCACAGGTGTGACTTAGGCTGGCCACAATAAAAGGCCACTCTAAAATGTGCACTTTTACTGTATTGGGTGGTCCAGGGGGGTCAGAAAACCAGTCAGTATTTGGTGTGACCACCATTTTCCTCGCACAGTCTTCATGAATTCTCTGAAACAGCTTTGGAGATGGCTTATGGTAGAGAAATGAACATTCAATTCACAGGCAAAAGCTCTGGTGGAGATTCCTGAAGTCAGCATGGCAATTGCATATTCCCTCAAAACTTGTGACATCTGTGGTATTGTGCTGTGTGATAAAACTGCACATTTTAGAGTGGCCTTTTATTGTGGCCAGCCTAAGGCACACCTGTGCAAAACTCCTGCTGTCTAATCAGCATCTTGATATGCCACACCTGTGAGGTGGATGGATTATCTCAGCAAAGAAGAAGTGTTCACTAACACAAATTTAGACAGATTTGTGAACAATATTTGAGAGAAATAAACCTTGTGTGTACGCAGAAAAAGTTTTAGATGTTTGAATTCAGCTCATGAAAAATGGGAGCAAAAACAAAAGTGGTGCGTTTATATTTTTGTTCAGTATAATATCATATGGTTGCACTGCCGCTGCTGCTGCTGGGCGGCTATGCAAACCTTCGCTTCCCACAATGCACGTTGCGACAAAATTCCGAAGATGCCCGAGTTCCCTCCCAGCTCTGTTTGTAAACACATGGTTTGTTTATGTTGGAGTACACTTTGTTCACCGTGATGCAAGAGGTTCAGCTGAGTAATCGCAGAAAGACGGACAGATTCATGATTCAGAGGATACGACTGAGGTTTGACAGATCTGATGAAAAAAAATTGGTGACGAAATTCTTCCGCAGCTTCAAGTCTATAAACTTCAATTTCACTGGTCTACAATTTTTTAGAAATGATTTCCTTCAGACATTAAATGTGCTAAATGTTATATATTTGAATAAGATTAATTGGAAAATAAATGACAAAAGTGCCGGTTTGCTGATGTTTTCAAGGTATATGATAGTGTTATTACACATGTATATTAGTTTATGTACATTTATATAATAGTTTTATAAATCTTCCACTAAATAGAACCTGTAAAGTGAATGTATTCTAATGTGCAGACAGTGTTTTGAAGTAGATCTTGTAGCTCTGAGACAAATATTCCTTTTGAGTCAAACCCATTCTCTCGTTAATTCTTGAATTTCACATTTTGACCCGAGGCTGTATCTTGGAAAGTTCAGCCAGCCAGCATTTTTGACCTGATTTTTCTTTATCAGTGACTCTCATGTGGTAAAATTTCATTACTTTTATTCTGGAAGCATTTTCCTTGTAGACCAGTGTTTCTTTTAACACAGTGGGAATGAACGGAATCACCTGAAACAGTGCGATCTTCTCAAACGTCACCAAGTTGATGTCAACAGCGATGGCAGTTCTCATGACCAGAGGCATCTTATCCAGCAGCTCGGATTCATCTGCAGGGAGAAGGATGAGGAAAGAAGCAGAAGAATGTGGAATGGCAGGAGGATTCCGAGATGAAAAAGCCATTAATAATCATTCAGGGTGGAGGTGTTGGGACTGTACCCTGGACATGTGACCAGTTCACTGCAGGGCTGAACCACAGAGATGAACAACCAGTCACTCTCACATTCACACCAATGAGCAATTTAGCTGGAATTGAACCCAGGACCTTCTTGGTGTGAGGTAACAGTACTAACCACTGCACCACCCTGCTGTTAGTATCTTCAAACTGTATTAACTGTATATTTTACGTAGCGTCTTGGCTCTTACTCAAAACCTCTGAATAGCTTTTTGGGACGTCCACCTCCCAGTGTTCCTTTTTAGCCATTTTCTGTCCTGAATAAACTGAACTGAAACTGAAACAAGGACTCAAGCTGCTTCTGGTTTTGTTTAAGTGCCCCCCCCCCCCCAAAAAAAAAGATAGAACCACATCTGCACATAAAACCTCCACTTTTTAAACTCTGACAAACCTGTATATGTCGTCATCGTTTTGCGGTTGTGGTTGTGTTGTTGCTGTGCTCAGACTTACCCAGCATGCCCTGAGCAGCCCAGGTGTAGTTGTACCAGGTCCGTACTCTGTTCTGGACGTACTTGGGGATCGTATATGTGTTCATGTAATCCACACAGCCGTCCATCGACGCCCGGAAATATGTCTGAGCAGCTGTGGCGGCCCCTATGACGTCTCTCATCTGGAAAAAAAGAAGGGAAAGGTGGTCAGAGTATGCAGTAGAGCAGGGGTGTCGAACATGTGGGCCGGGGGCCAAATGTGGCCCGCCAAAGGGTCCAGTTCGGCCCCTGGGATGTTTTTGCCATGTGCAAAAATTCCACAGTCTTGAACTGAATTAAGTAAAAAAAAATGTAGCTTGAATTAAGGAAAAAATCTTGAATTTGGCCAAAAAAAAAAAATCTTCAGTCAAGTAAAAAAAATCTTCAATTAAGCCAAAAACCCCCCTCAAATTTAGCAAAAAATCTTGAATTAAGCCAAAAAAAAAAAAATCTTCATTAAGTAAAAAAAAAAAAAATCTTCAGTTAAATAAAAAAAAATCTTCAATTAAGCCCAAAAAGAATCTCAAATTTAGCAAAAAAAATCTTGAATTAAGCCTAAAAAATCTTAAATTAAGTAAAATAAATCTTCAATTAAGCCAAAAAACTCAAATTTAGCAAAAAATCTTGAATTAAGACAAAAAAAAATCTCCAATTAAGTAAAAAAAAAATCTCAAATTTAGCAAAAAATCTTGAATTAAGACAAAAAAAAATCTCCAATTAAGTAAAAAAAAAAAATCTTCAATTAAGCAAAAAAAAAAAAAAAAAAAAATCTTCAGTTAAGCCAAAAAAAAAAAAAAATCTTCAATTTTAAGTAAAAAAAAAAATCTTGAATTAAGCAAAAAAATCTTGAATTAAGCAAAAAAATCTAGAACTGACAAATTTCTTTTCTTTGTTTTAGTGCAAAAATAACATTAAATTATGAAAATATTTACATTTACAAACTATCCTGTAACACTAAAATGTGAATAACCTGAACAAATATGAACAACCTGAAATGTCTGAAGAAAATTAAGCACAATTTTAACTCTTTTCTGCCTTCTCCTCAGTGTTTAGTGTCTTTGTAGATCTGATCCATAATGCACATGTAGAAATGAGAAGTTGAGGAATAATATTGTTAAAATTGCACTAAATTTTCTTACGTTTTTTTTTTTATTTAAATTTCAGTTTTTTCAGGTGTTTTTTTTTTTTTTTTTTTTTTTTTTTGATAGTTTATAAAAGTAAGTATTTTCATAATTGAAAGTTGTTGTTTTTTTTTTTTACACTAAAACATAGACAAAAATTTGGAGTTGTCATTATTTATTGGTTATTATGTTATTTTTCTGGTCCGGCCCACTGCAGATCAAATTTAG